>NC_088229.1:14051987-14351987 GCF_036934945.1 Oncorhynchus masou masou | reverse complement strand
TTGCACGCTCCCTCAACTTGAGACATCTTTGGTGTTGTGTGACAACACTGCAGATTTTAGTGTGGCCCGTTATTGTCCCCAGCACAAGGTGCACCTGTGTAATGATCATGCTGTTTAAATCAGCTTCTTCATATGCCACAGCTGTCAGGTGCATGGATTATCTTGGCAAAGGAGAAATGCTCACTAACGGGGATATAAACACATTTGTGCACCAAATTTGAGAGAGATGTGCCTTTTGTGCGTATGAAACATTTCTGGGATCTTTTATTTCATCTCATAAAACATGGGACCTACACTTTACATGTTGTGTTTCTATTTTTGTTCAGTATGTATTCACTCGCCCAGCAACTAAGTTTAAGAAGATGTGCATATGACAACAAGCACTTTTATTGCTCTCAATTATCCCACTGTCAACTGTGTAACCTTGGCTAACCCTATATCCTAACAGAGTAACCTTAGTAATCCACCGACACCCCCGTCTTCCCTGCCCCCCACACCACCCCCCTCGGTGCAGCACAAATTGCTCAACGGGGCTACAGCTGTGGAGGAGCTGACTGAGGAACAGGAAACAGAGGACACTATGGGTAAGAAGAGGCTTTTATTTATTTTTATTAAAAATAAAATCACACTTAGTCTCCCTTCTGAACGTCTGTGGGGTTTTGTACAGCCACCCCAAAATTCAGGTAGTGAATTGTGTAATCTAAAACCCTCAGAGCAATTTTGTGTTCCCATTTGGCTCGAAGGACCAATGTAAGGATTTTGTAGATTGCAGTCCGACTTGATGAGCAGCTGAACAGTATGTTAATAGTTGTATCTCTATAATTTGCCTGTAGATTCTGTGACTGAGGAGGTGAAGAGTGTGGATATTTTAGCTGCGCTCCCCACCCCACCTCACAACCAGAACGAGGACATCAGGTATGATACAGAGCCTGTCTGAATCCTGCGTCTCTGCGTGACATGTACCGTATCAGTGACGGCTGTGTTAGTGATTTAAAGGGTTTTGAAGGAGGATGGGTGAAAATACATTTGAGAGAACTTTTTAAATTGCCTAAGCCAATGGGATGACATGCTTTTATTGGGATCACATTGCTGTTACTGTTTTAAACTTTCCCTCAATATTTTGAGGGCGAACATCCTCCTCTACTTCTCTGACATGTATATTACCTCCCATTATATTACCCAGTGTGGCCTTTAGACCTACCAACTGTATTTTCCAGGATGGAGAGCATCAATTTTGCTCTCAATACTAAAAAAGTACTCCAATAATAATGAGTAGTTATTTAGTAATCTCAGACATGACCTTCCCTGTATCTTTCAGGATGGAAAGTGATGAGGACAGCGACGCTCCAGACAGTATTGTCCCAGCATCCTCTCCTGAGTGTGACTTAGGTGACGAGGCGCTACGCTTCCCGCGCTTCCGAGAACCCAAAGAGGAGGAGATGGAGAGAACCATCTCCCCTACCATACCACTCATCCCCTGCACTGCCATCCCTGGTAGGACCACTATACAGGCATAAAAAATATATTTGTTGAAAATGCACTTATTGTAGGTGATTCTTGAGCATCTAAGAGCATTGCTCAATAACTAAAATACTTTAAAATGTACATAAAACAAATATTTGGACTATCACTTCTGAAATCCCTTACTTATGGATTCCCTCTGTCTTGCCAGTCCACGTCACCTTTTTTCTGTCCTTGTCCAGTGTTTCCAGAGAACAAGCCATTTGAAGCAGCTGATGGCAAGGCGGTGTCTACAACCAACCCCTGGGACGAAGCCAAGAGCAACGAGGTTGCTGTGACCTTCACACTGTCCTCCGCTGCAGCCAAGGTACCGAGCTAACCCCCTTCCATCCTTACACCCCTTTCCTACCCACTCTCACTTTCACATCAACCCCTCTCCTATCTAGACTGGTCCCAGATCAGTTTGTGCTGTCTTGCCAACTCCTATGGTAATTGCTGCGTCATGTTTGGCAATATGACACAAACCGATGTGGCACCAGGCGATCTCCTGCCTGAACTGAACCATGAACTGTGTCTCATTGAAAACAACCAAGATCTTGATTGATTGGTTGACGTATATTTCTCTAGAATCTGAACCATGTGATGGTGGTGGTGGCTCAGCTGCTGCACATACGGATGCCTGGTTCCTATGAGGTAGCTTTCTCTCCCAGCCCAGGCAGGGCAGGAGCCTCAGGACCTGGCAAAGAACCCGTACAACCAGGTACTGGACCTCCAGCTGACTTGTATTATATTTATCTTCACACTTAGAAAGTCTCAAATATAATGTAGATCCAATGTTGTTACCTACTAAATATTGATCTAACCAGAAACCTAAGGTTTAGCAAGGAGGATAAGCTCATCCTGAGTTTAAAGTTTCTCCAGGTTGAATTTACCCCGTCTTACTTTGGAGAACATGGTTAGCTAGATAAATGTATTGGAGAAACAGAACATGAAATGGTCAGATACCATGATTGGTTTTATCAATAAATGTAACAGTGAAGTCTCCCCTCAGGTGCCCTGTGTGTGAAGACTGGTGGTATAGAAGGTAGTTCACCCAGCCAGAATGCAGAGTGGCTGAGACAGTTTGATATTTCTCTGCCAGGCTGCACTCTGAAGAAACAGGTGGACATCCTCTCACTCATCAAACAGGTACGTCCCACTGCATTCTATTTATTTCAGGAATGGGATATTTCCTGATTCATCAGAAAGGCTTACTTTTTTATATTTATTCTCCAATAAATAGAATCAATCAATCACATGTGTTTATGAAGCTGTACAGAAACCCAGCCTAAAACCCCAAACAGCAAGCAATGCAGATGTAGAAGAACGGTGGCTAGGGAAAACTCCCTAGGAACCTAGGAAGGAACCTAGGAAGGAACCTAGGAAGAAGCCTAGAGAGGAACCAGGCTCTGACTGGTGGCCAGTCCTCTTCTGGCTGTGCTGGGTGGAGATTGTAACAGAACATGGCCAAGATGTTCAAATGTTCATAGATGACCAGCAGGGTCAAATAATAATAATCACAGTGGTTGAAGAGGGTGCAACAGGTCAGCACCTCAGGAGTAAATGTTAGTTGGTTTTTCATAGCCGAGCATTCAGAGTTTGAGACAGCAGGTGCGTGCGGTAGAGAGATTAGAAAACAGCAGGTCTGGGACAAGGTGGCACATCCGGTGAACAGGTCAGGGTTCTATAGCCACAGGCAGAACAGTTGAAACGGGAGCAGAAGCACGACCAGACGGACTGGGAACAGCAAGGAACAGCAAGGAGACATCAGGCCAGGTAGTCCTGAGGCATGGTCCTAGGGCTCAGGTCCTCTGGGAGGAGAGGGAGAGAGAGAGAATTAGAGGGAGCATACTTAAATTTGCACAGGACACCAGATAAGTAGGGAGAATTACACCAGATATAACAGACTGACCCTTGCCCCCTGACACATGAACTATTGCAGCATAAATACTGGAGGCTGAGACAGGAGGGGTCGGGAGACACTGTGGCCCCAACTTTTACCGCCATCCACTTCTCTATGTCTGAAACACAAACTTCCACGGTAGGCAATTTTGGGGCTTCACCGTGTTTCATCGAAATGTACAGCTGTGTATCGTCCACATAGCAGTGAAAGTTAACATTATGTTTCCGAATGACATCACCAAGAGGTAAAATATATAGTGAAAACAATAGTGGTCCTAAAATGGAACCTTGATGAACACTGACATTTACAATTGATTTGTCAGAGGACAAACAAACCATCCAGAGAGACAAACTGATATCTTTCCCGACAGATAAGACCTAAACCAGGCAAGAACTTCTCCATGTAGACCAATTAGTGTTTCCAATCGCTCCAAAAGACTGTGGTGATTGATGGTGTCAAAATCAGCTCTAAGGTCTAGGTACACGAGGACAGATGCAGAGCCTTGGTCTGACGCCATTAAAAGGTAATTTACCACCTTCACGAGTGCAGTCTCAGTGCTATGATGGGATCTAAAACCAGACTGTTGAAGCGTTTCAAATACATTATTTGTCTTCAGGAAGGCAGTGAGTTACTGCGCAACAGCTTTTTAATTTTTTGGGGAGAGGAATTGGAGATTCGAATTAAGGCCGATTTTAGTGTTTTTACAATTTCTGGGTCAAGATTTGGCTTTTTCAAGAGAAATGTATTATTGCTACTTTTAGTGAGTTCGGTACACATCCGGTGGATTGGTAGCCGTTTGCTATGTTCAACGTAGGAGGGCCAAGCACAGGAAGCAGCTCTTTCAGTAGTTTTATTTGGATTTGGGTCCAGTATGCAACTTCAAGATTTAGAGGCCATGACTATTTTCATGAATGTGTCAAGAGATATAGAATTAAAAAACTTGTCTCCATTGATTCTAGGTCCTGGCAGTGTTGTGCAGACTCAGGACAACTGAGTCTGCAGACCTATCGCTACGCCAACATCCTGATCACATCCCTGTACAGTCTCCCTATGATATAACCTTGTATATTTATGATGTAGCTATATTTAAACAACAAGGCTAGAGGGGGTGTGGTATATGGCCAATATACCACGGCTAAGGGCTGTTCTAATGCACGACGCAACACTGAGTGCCTTATGGCTATTATAAACTGGTTACCAACATAATTAGAACAGAAAAAATGTTTTGTCATACCTGTGGTATATGGTCTGATATACCACGGCTGTCAGCCAATCAGCATTCATGGCTTGAAATACCCAATTTATAATTATCATTATATTTTAGCTCAAATATGTTAATAGTATGCTCATATAAATCTGTGCTTGTCTATACTTAACATTCCAAAAATGACCCTTTATCCCTTATTAGGTAAAATCCTTTGAGCATCTGGAAATAGCTATATACAGTGCCTTTTAAAAGTATTCACTTCCCTTGGTGTTTTTTCCTATTTTGTTGCATTACAGCCTGTAATTTTATGATTTTTATGTAATGGACTTACACAAAATAGTCCAAATTGGTGAAGTGAAATGAAAAAAAAGTACTTATTTAAAAAATAAAAGGAAAAGTGGTGTGTGCATTTGTATTCACCCCTTCACCCCTTTGCTATGAAGCGCCTAAATAACATCTGGTGCAACCAGTTACCTTCAGAAGTCACATAATTAGTTAGATTACACACAGGTGAACTTCATCGAAGTGTCATATGATCTCAGTGTATATATACACCTGGTCTGAAAGGCCCCAGAGTCTGCAACACCACTAAGCAAGGGGCACCACCAAGCAAGCGGCACCATGAAGACCAAGTAGCTCTCCAAACAGGTCAGGGACAAAGTTGTGAAGAGGTACAGATCAGGGTTGGGTTATAAAAAAATATCAGAAACTTTGAACATCCCACGGAGCACCGTTAAATCCATTATTAAAAACATGGAAAGAATATGGCACCACAACAAACCTGCCAAGAGAGGGCCGCCCACCAAAACTCACGGACCAGGCAAGGAGGGCATTAATCAGAGGGGCAACAAAGAGACCAAAGATAACCTTGATAACCTCCACAGCAGAGATTGGAGTATCTGTCCATAGGACCACTTTAAGCCGTTCACTCCACAGAGCTGGGCTTTATGGAAGAGTGGCCAGAAAAAAGCCATTGTTAAAGAAAAAGTAAGCAAACACATTTGGTGTTTGCCAAAAGGCATGTGGGAGGCTCCCCAAACATATAGAAGAAGGTACTCTGGTCAGATGAGACTAAAATTTAGCTTTTTGGCCATTTAAGGAAAACACTATGGCTGACGCAAACCCAACATCTCATCACCTCAAGTTTTCTATCTTAGTTTTGAATCAACCTGATGGCAGCATCATGCTGTGGGGATGTTTTTCATCGGCAGGGACTGGGAAACTGGTCAGAATTGAAGGAATGTTTTATGGTGCTAAATACAGGGAAGTTCTTGAGGGAAACCTGTTTCAGTCTTCCAGAGATTTGAGACTGGGATGGAGGTTCACCTTCCAGCAGGACAATGACCCTAAGCATATACTGCTAAAGCAATACTCGTGTTCCATGTCTTGGAATGGCCTAGTCAAAGCGCAGACCTCAATCCAATTGAGAATCTGTGCTATGACTTAAATACTGCTGTACACGAGCGGAACCCATCCAACTGGAGAAGTTTTGCCTTGAAGAATGGGCAAAAATCGCAGTGGAAAGATGTGCCAAGCTTATAGAGACACAGCCCAAGAGACTTGCAGCTGTAATTGCTGCAAAAGGTGACTCTACAAAGTATTGACTTTGGGGGGGTGAATAGTTATGTACGCTCAAGTTTTCTGTTTTGTCTTTTTTTGTTTTCACAATAAAAAAATATTTTGCATGTTCAAAGTGGTAGACATGTTGTGTAAATCAAATGATACAATATTCCCCAAAATCCAGGTTGCAAGGCAACAACATAGGAAAAAAGCCACTGTAAATCCAATCAATTACTATTAGTCTGGTTAGCTGGAGACCTTTGCACATGGCTTTCTTATTGTCAGTGACCGGCAGATGATCCCTAAAAACACTTTCATTTCTCTCTCAGGAGTTGCCGGAGCAGGAGGACAAACCTGTTCAGCACTGTTATACAACTAACGTGTCTGACCTGGATGTACACCACCTTCCTGTCATCCCTGTTGAAGACTCCCCGCCCTCCTCTCCTTCTCCTCCACCTCCTGCCCCTGCTCTTACTAGTGAGCCTGAGACTGAGCCTCCAACCCAGCCAGCCTCCCCCTCCACCACCCAGCCACCATCTCCCTCTCAAGCTCCCTCCAGCCCTGCTCAGACCACCATTCAGGTCAAAACAGAGCCTGCCACCCCCCCTGTTCAGATCAAAATGGAGCCTGACGCTGAAGCCATCCTTCCTCCTCCTGATGCTAGTGCTGAGGCAGACTATGATGCCAAGCCTGCTGACCAGCCAGCCCCCAGGACATCCCCACCTCCCCAACCCCCAGCCTGGAGGTTACCTCCCCCAAGGTCAAGCACCGCAGCAGGCCCCTCTCCCCCGACCCTGAGGAGATGGTGGTCCGGCCCAAGGTGAAGAAGTGGAAGGGCCTCCGCTGGAAGCGTCTCCAGATCGTCATCACCATCCGTAAAGGAGGTTCCAAGAAGGAGAGCAGCCGCGGGGTCTCAGAGCTCATGGAGCGTCTCCGCATCACCCTGAGACCTGACAAGCTGCCCCGGGACAAACGCAAGTGCTGCTTCTGCCACGAGGAGGGCGATGGCGCCACAGACGGCCCCGCCAGGCTCCTCAACATCGATGTGGACCTGTGGGTTCATCTCAACTGCGCCCTGTGGAGCACGGAGGTGTACGAGACGCAGGGAGGCGCGCTGATGAACGTAGAAATGGCGTTGAGGCGCGGTCTCCGCACCCGCTGTGCCTGTTGCCAGAAGACTGGTGCTACCAACAGCTGCAACCGCCTGCGCTGCCCCAACGTCTACCACTTCACCTGCGGCATCCGGGCCCGCTGCATGTTCTTCAGGGACAAGACCATGCTGTGCACCCAACACAAACTGAAAGGACCCAGCGAGGAGGAGCTGACGGGCTTCGCCGTGTTCCGCCGCGTTTACATCGAGAGAGACGAGGTCAAGCAGATCGCCAGTATCTTACAACGCGGCGACCGCATCCACCTGTTCCGCGTAGGTGGCCTCATCTTCCACGCCGTAGGTCAGCTGCTGCCATCTCAGATGCAAGCCTTCCACTCCCCGACCGCCATCTTCCCCGTGGGCTTCGAGGCTACCAGGATCTACTGGAGCACGCGGGTGCCTAATCGCCGGTGTCGGTATCGTTGCCGTATCAGCGAGACGGAGGGAAGGCCGATGTTCGAGGTACGGGTGCTGGAGCATGGACAGGAGGACCTGCACTACCGCGACACCAGCCCAGAAGGTACATTCTTAAAGTCTGTCCCCACACCCTGCTCTCGCTGCCCCTCTGTTGAAATGCGTAGTCACAGAACTGACCACAGTTCAGGTTAATATGTCTAAATTGCCTTTAATTCAGAATTTCATTGCAATCCCAGCCATTTCTGTAATTTAAATGAAATTGACTCCACCTCTGCTATTTACTAATCTGGTCTGTAACCATGTCCTGTGTTTCCTCTAGGAATCTGGGACAGAGTGGTTCAGTCTGTAGCTAAGCTGAGAGAAGAGTCTGCCATGCTGAAACTGTTCACTGATCACGTGAAGGCAGAGGAGATGTACGGCCTCACTGTCCACGCCGTGCTGCGCATCACTGAGTCGGTAAGAAGTCCTAAGGGAAAGCGGCATCGCCATTTTGTTTTTCCCCTCTGCTCTCATTTGTTTCCATAATATCAATGTCTGTCTCCAATGTCACCCTATTAAGCCATACAGTGCCCTACTTTGAGTCCTTTCGACCAGAGTCACCAGGACTTTGGTTAACAGTAGTATACTGTAGAGGAAATAAGGTTTCATCTGTGAGATAGACAATGTTATTTCATCGTTAACTTCACTAACATCCTGTGTGTTACATTATCAGTTGCCTGGAGTGGAGAACTGCCAGAACTATGTGTTCCGTTATGGTCGCCACCCTCTGATGGAGCTGCCCCTCATGATCAACCCCACTGGCTGCGCCCGTTCCGAACCCAAGATCCTCACACACTGCAAGAGGTAAGACTGCAGTATAGTCCTCCACAGATTCTTATTGTACTGTAGAGAGAAACTGCAGGTATGATCAAGATCCTCTTGCACTGCAAGATGTAAGACTGCAATATACTATTCCAAATAGATCTATAGTAATAGTTATATTATAAACTGGGTGGTTTGAGACCTGAATGCTGATTGGCCGAAAGCTGTGGTATATCAGACCATATACTGCGGGTAGGACAAAACATGTATTTTAACTGTAAAAATGTACAGTGCATTCAGAAAGTATTTATACCTCTTCCCCCTTCACTCATTTTGTTATGTTACAGCCTTATTCTAAAATGTATCAAAATTTACAAAAAGTATCATCAGTTCACACACACAATACCCCATAATGACAAAGCGAAATGTTTTTTTTTGCAAATTTATAAAAAAAATAAAAAAATACCTTATTTAAATAAGTATTCAGACCCTTAGCTATGAGACTCGATATTGAGCTCAGGGACATCCTGTTTCCATTGATCATCCTTGATGTTTCTACTGCTTGATTGGAGTCCACCTGTGGTAAATTAAATTGATTGGACATTATTTGGAAAGGCAAACACCTGTCTATATAAGGTCCCACTGTTGACAGTGCATGTCGGAGCAAAACCAAGCCATGACGTTGAAGGAATTGTCTGTTGCGCTCTCAGACAGGATTGTGTCGAGGAAAAGATCTGGGGAAGGGTACCAAAACATGTCTGCGGTATTGAAGGTCCCCAAGAACACAGTGGCTTCCATCACTCTTAAAAGGAAGAAGTTTGGAACCACACAGACCCTTCCTAGATCAGGTAGGCGACCACAAATGCAATGGTCACTCTGACAGAGCTCCTCTGTGGAGCACTCAATCAGGCCTTTATGGTAGAGTGGCCAGACGGAAGCCACTCCTCAGTAAAAGACACATGGCAGCCCGCTTGGAGTTTGCCAAAAGGCACCTAAAGGACTCAGACCATGTGTAACAAGATCCTTTGCTCTGATGAAACCAAGATTGAACTCTTGGCTTGAATGCCAAGTGTCACGTCTGGAGGAAACCTGGCACCATCCCTACGGTGAAGCATGATGGTGACAGCATCATGCTGTGGGGATGTTTTTCAGCGGCAGGGACTGGGAGACTAGTCAGGGTCAAGGGAAAGCTGAACGGAGCCAAGTACAGTGAGATCCTTGATGAAAACCTGCTTCAGAGCGCTCAGGACTGGGGTGAAGGTTCACCTTCCAACAGGACAATGACCCTAAGCACACAGCCAAGACACCGCAGGAGTGGCTCCGGGACAAGTCTCTGAATGTCCTTGAGTGGCCCAGCCAGAGCCCGGACTTGAACCCAATCGAACATCTCTGGAGAGACCTGAAAATAGCTGTGCAGCGACGCTCCCCATCCAACCTGACAGATCTGCAGAGAAGAATGAGAGAAACTCCCCAAATACAGATGTGCCAAGCTTTTAGTGTCATATCCAACAAGACTCTAGGCTGTAATCGCTGCCAAAGGTGCTTCAACATTGTACTGAGTAAAGGGTCTGAATATTTATGTAAATGTGATATTTCAGTTTTTCCTCTGTAATACATTTGGAAAAATGTCTAAACCTGTTTTTGCTTTGTCATTTTGTGGTATTGTGTTTTCGATTGACGAGAGGAGATAACAATGTTCATCCATTTTAGAATGAGGCTGTAACTTCACAAAATGTGGGAAAAGTTAAAGGGTCTGAATACTTTCCGAAGGCCCTGTACGTTGGTAACCAGTTTATAATAACAAAAAGGCGCCTTGGGGGTTTGTGGTAGATACTCTGCGTTGTGTCGTGCATAAGAACAGCCCTTAGCCGTGGTATGTTGGCCATATACCACACCCCCTCATAATGTGTTTTATCAAATGTTGTCATACTGAGCAGTGAAACCAGTAGTTTCTTAGTAGTAAACTAACAAGTCTAAACTGAATGATTGACATGATGACTGTGCAGACTGACTCTGATCTAGTTCTGTGTCTCTCTCTCTTAGGCCTCACACCCTGAACAGTACGTCCATGTCCAAGGCCTACCAGAGCACCTTCACCGGCGAGATCAACACCCCCTACAGCAAGCAGTTTGTCCACTCCAAGTCCTCCCAGTACCGGCGCCTGAAGACCGAGTGGAAGAACAACGTTTACCTGGCCCGGTCCCAGATCCAGGGCCTGGGGCTATACGCTGCCAAGGACCTGGACAAACACACCATGGTCATCGAGTATATAGGAACCATCATCCGCAACGAGGTGGCCAACCGCCGCGAGAAGATCTATGAGGAACAGGTGGGTGGCTCTTGAGTAGTAGTCTTGGTAGTTGACTAGTAGTAGTCTTGGTAGTTGACTAGTAGTAGCAGACAATAGTCTTTGTTTATGTGGATCCCCATTAGCTGTGATCAATTGTTTATTGATTTTACACACAAACTTAATAAGAAGGTGAAAAGACTAAGGTTGTAATATCTTTGTCCATAAGGTATCAGTGGATCGGAAATGTTTACACGACCTCTCTTCCATGCTTCTTTTCTTCTAGAACCGTGGGATCTACATGTTCCGCACCAATAACGAGCATGTGATCGATGCCACTCTGACCGGCGGTCCTGCTCGGTAAGTGTTGGGTCTTTGTTTTTATTTCATATTATGCTTGTTTGTCCCTGTCTCACCCTGTTTTCCTCTTCAGCTATGTCAACCACTCCTGTGCGCCCAACTGTGTTGCCGAGGTGGTTACGTTTGACAAAGAGGACAAGATCATCATCATCTCCAGTCGCAGGATCCCCAAGGGAGAAGAGGTGAGACACAGAGCCCTGGTCGCCATCTACATGTCCATTTATAGTTTTGTACATACGCAGTATACTGTTTTTGTACCACTGTGTACATAATATAGTTTCCTTCACTGATTGAGTTGTTTAAATCTTAACTGGCTCTTTAGAGGGTCTTGGTTGTGTTACTGTAACGCATGTTTGGACAACTGAACCAGGTTTTATGAATACATGTTACAGCAGAGTGTTGTTACTGACCTCTGTTTCTTCTCTTAGCTGACGTACGACTATCAGTTTGACTTTGAGGACGATCAGCACAAGATCCCTTGCCACTGCGGAGCCTGGAATTGCCGAAAGTGGATGAACTAAACTAACTGTGAGAAATGGAGAGGGAAAAAAATATGTATCTTTCTCCCCGGTGCCAGAACACTACTGCGCCAAAGCCTTTAGAATATTGCTACTACTACCCAGTACATAAGCTGTTCGTAAGCTGTTCGTAAGCTGTTCGTAAGCTGTTCGTAAGCTGTTCGTAAGCTGACGAACGAGGAGGGAAACTGACCTCCAAAACAATAAGACTAAGACGTTTGCATTCACACCTGTAGCCAAAGGTTTGAAGAGCATTATGGATATACAAGCAAACAAACCACCTGTATTGACATCCAGTCGAATGATGGGACAGTCTTTTTGCGGATGAACTGTGTCCTCTCTGCCAAAAGCAACTCTTTCCTCTACCTACTGCTACCCCTTCAGTAACTATGGATGGAATTACAATCCTCTCCACATCTACCAAATGTTCAGATTCTACGTGATATGAATACTCTCTTAGGGCAGACCTTACCTTGAGCTTTGATGAAAGCCATTTTAAGTACTAATAAATAACTAATGCATTTTAAAAAAAGGCAGACCTATCCTCCTCCTCCTGCACTCCCCCCTTCCTACCCCCAAGGAAAATATACGTTCCCATCGTCATTGGTGAAGATTGACTTCCCAACGTGGATATTATTGGCTAGCTAGACAATCCTGAAGACAGTGGCTCTGAGTGTGTAGAGAAGAACTATGTATCGTTGAGAGGCAGAAGAGAAAGATGTCAAATACTATGAAAGTTGTGGCTCCAGAGGCACCAGACAGACAGGTGTTTTATTCTTGTCCTGACTAAAGGAGTTTAAAGGTGGGTTAGTTGGACCCTCAGTCTACCTCATTAATCTAGTGGGAAGTGACTGCTTACTTTGTATAAATACTGTTAACTGCTACTGTGGAGGGGGGGAGATAATGTTGTTTTCATTAGGCTAATACTATATAGCCTTCTCGGACAAGCAGGGAAACTTTAACTAACAGCAGGTTTGTTCTCTTCTATGCTGATGATCATTTTACAATAATTAGCCAACAATCCTATTATTAATTAATGATGTATACAGACAAAAGGAATTATATGACCGTTTATTGGTTAAGCCATCACATTAAGATCAATCACAAGCTTAATAGGTGTCTTTAAATGACTCCTGATCATCCTGGATTCTATGTATCTTTTCTTGTTTTTCCTTTGTGTGGGAATTGACACAATAACAGTTACCCTTGTGTTGCTGAGGACTGAGAGGGAGAGATTGGTGTGAATGATTGTTGCTTACACAGCTTCAGTATGTAAAGTGAAGCAGGATCACACCGCTAATTGAACAAGTCTTTGGCAAGACGATCAAGTCCAACTAATGAGTGAAGGAAATGTAATGTACGCTTGCTGCTTAATGCCTTTAAGTCACACATTAAGCAAAAAGCTTAATGATGCAAGACTAGACTACTATCCCATTTGTTTTTCACCTTTTAGTCCTTCAAATCCCATCTGCATTGATCTTTTCTTGAATGACCATCAACCATGAATCTAGCCTCTTCCTCTCTTTATCATGTAGTGGACTGTTGTAAACTTTACTGTAGTGAGTCTTTCCCTGCCTGTCTTACCACACCACAGCTAGGTGTATTTCTAAAGGTCCCTGTATTGTGGTTTTCTAGTGGTAGTACGGTCTTCTATACTGGAAGCTTGAAGAAATGGCAGGGGAAGACTTGTTTAAAAAAAAAAGGGCATTTTTCTATGAAAGTAAATCTTTAAAGAAAGTATGTGGGGGTTCTGAGGTCTCCATGACGACGTCTCCCTTCTACTTGTACTCCTACCTTGACCTCACATAAGAAAAATGCAAAAGTGTACAAACTGTATATTATATACTATAGGGGGCAAAAAACTATCAACCCCTTTTTAATCAATAAAAATCTAAAATTGTAGAGAAATAAAGTTGATTTAAAAATCTACCACTGGATATCATTTTATGAGAGATTAAGCTGTGTGTGTATATAAGGAACTATGTAATATCTATGTAAATGAACCAGTGTTTTTGCATTGACCTGTTTTTCTATTAGCGTTTTTTGCTATAAGATTTCAAAGACAGTTTGTTAAAATAGGTATGTGGACACGGCTGGGCTTCTCCGATGACTTGGACGAGAAGCCACGGGTGGAATAAATGTTGATCCATTATGGAAAGTTGTCATGATTATTACATGAGAAATCACTTACTGTGTAAAAGGAGTACAACGGTGCATAACACTTTGTCAATTTAGTTTTTATTTATGCTACTGCTTGTCGTTACCAAAACCTATCTATACCTTGGTCATCATTGGATTATAAGTAAATGGAAAATCTTCAACTCTTCCTTGACTGAGATAATTAAATATGATTGGTGTTTTATTTTTATCTTCCCTATAGAAGTGAACGTGTTGGTATATCTTGTGAAAACTGCTAATCGGCCTGTATGTCAACTAAATATTCAAAGTGAACTCCGTACTTCCCCTACCTGAGAATAAATTGCACTCTCAATAGTAAATTAATGGAGTAATTCTCAAAAAGTTGAGGTAGTGATTGCCATTTTTTTCTTGGTATATTTATATTTCAAGGAAAGACCATGAGACATTTTGAAGCTCACTGAATTTCAGCCTAAATAATTTAAAGATTTCTAAAAAAATTTTTTTACCTAACCTACTTTAAAAAAAAGTTTGTTACAGCAGCGCTTTTAGGGAATATAAAAGTTTGGCATGTTTTGTATGAATATAATTTTGAATTGTACATTTTTTTGGACAACGGCAGAGGTTACAGCTTTTCCCATTTCTTTCTCTGCTTTTTTTTCTTGTAAAGGAAAATAAAATGCATTTTAAATAAACTTGGATCTTGCATTTGTTTTATAAAAAATATTAACTTGAGATTAGACTTAATAGGTTAGAAGTTAAAGTAGGCTAAATCTAAGTGACATTGACTCAAATTAAAACTATCCCCTACAAACTATTCTGGAAAAGCTTAGTTTAACAATTAAGGTGTGTACAGTATGAACAGTATGTTTGATAAAACTAAATCCCATGACAGACAGGAATATGACATCGGGTTCTATTGACAACCATTTGTTACTCAAAGCTCATGAAATACCAGGATTGACCCCAAAGTACTTAAATCAGTGGTATACTCCTTTCCAATATAGTACCAGCAACATACACGCCCTATATCAAAATGAAAAACAAATAGCATGCATCTTTACCTCCAAAAAGATGGAGGTCCAAGTGTTGATGGCATGCAGAACAAGGGAAAGGGGGAACAGAGTCAGTTCAACTGAAATGTGTCTACCACATTTAACCCCACTGAATCAGAGGTGCTGGTGTCTGCCATAAATGATGTCTTCGGCCCTCAGGGAACAGTGGGTTAATTGCCTTGCTTAGTGGCAGAACAAGGGACTATCAGAACATGTCCTGTTTCAGAGAGCCTAGTTCAAGTCTTAGCCTAATAACCATTATAATGCACATCCAACCTATTCTTGCTTTGTTTGATTGAAAATAAAATATTTTTTTTACCAGGCAAGCCAGTTAAGAACAAATTCTTATTTTCAATGACGGCCTAGGAACAGTGAGTTAACTGCCTGTTCAGGGGCAGAACGACAGCTCTAACCACTGGGCTACCCTGCCACCCCAATTATGGGGAGATAACTATTCCAGTTTCAAAAGGAAAATAGATGGCTAGAACCCAAGAAAGCACAGTGTTTTGCTCTGCGACAAGCTTTCCTTTGCGTTCTGCATCTCAGAACCACTGAAAAATGACTACACCCCCACTGAGATAAAAGATGTTTATATACACAAATCAAAACAGATCCATCAGTAGTGTCTATAATAAAACAGGATTTTCATTGCTCAGTGTATTGGCCACTAGCACTACCCCCAGGTGAGATGAGTCCATTTTGTTACAATGAACATGAAAGCCAGTAGTTAGAGGTTGGAGCTACCCCAGCTAACGTATCACAAATACAGAATTAAAAAGTTATACATCTCACTGGCTTCCTCATCACATCAAAAATCACAGTGTATTCATCAAAATATGAAATAATACAACTATTAACAAATAAATAAAACCCTTAAAACATCCCTGCCAGATTTAAAACATTTAAATAAAAAAAAACTGGACCAAATGTAAAATTAGATACATATAGGAGTCACGTACAAGGAGGAGTGAGTCACAGACTTGGAGTGCAACATGTTTGTGGATTATTCAAGTAGCAGAATGCACACTACATCGCTTTAAATAAAAACAATGTTAAATGACAAATGTGCAATGTTGTCCAATAGCCTGTAGTTTTTTTTCCAGGCTTCTGAAAACAGTATTGGAATAGCTGCAGTCTACTTTGCTGATGCATCTTGGGACATGCCTAGAGAAGTGACTTTCCTGCCTTATATGGTAGGTTGGTTTCATCCTGTACAGACGGTGGGGCTGGGGGACAAAAACAGTGCTTGTGCTACTCTCCCACATGCAAAACAAAACAAGTTATAACACAATATTCTAACTTAAAAAATGTGGGCATGAAGTCAATGAGTTTTCAGGATGTAGCTAGTCCGTTGAAGGGAACGCTTGTTTTTCTTAAGATAAAAACATTTTTTTTTTACTTCCTGTCACTGTACAATAGTAATAATTCCTGCCTCAGAACACAAAACAAACTGAACAGGGCAGTTTGTACTGATAATAATGGAAGTATTAACAGCGGTAGTGAGGTGAAATGGGAAGGAGAGGAGGGTGGGATAACATGGTGAAGGAGAACAAAGGGAGGAAGAGAGCAGGGACGGAAGGGAATTTCTCAGTAGTTTTGGATAAAAAGTTGAGGTAGGCCTTGTCACAACTTGGAGAGTGGCTTTTAAACTGGCAGGATTTGGTCTGTCCTTTCTTTCCCTGTGTAGTGTCAGTCCTCTCTCTGTTGTCTAGTCCCAAATGGCACTCTAGTGCATATATAGTGCACTACTTTTGACGAGAACTCTATAGGCCCTGGTCAAAAGTAGTGCACTACAATGGGAATAGGGTGCCCTTTGGGACACATTTCATGTCTTCTGTAGTTGTGAGTCTCCAGCGAGCTACATGGCTCTGCAGTCTGTCCCACACTGAGCTTACATCTTGATGTCCTCTTCGACACTGAGCTGAGCCAGGGTCTTCTTGATGCGTAGAGCTGTGAGGCGGGCTGCGCCGTTAGAGTACCAGCACTCCCTCATGATCTTACCCATCACACGCAGAGACTGGAGAAGAGTGAGAGGGTTCGATCAACCAACTACATACACACACAAAGGAAATGTCAAACGATTTGCCTTGTATGAATAAAGTACAATAAAAATAAGATTTGTTATGTTTCCACCATGTCTACATTTAAACGCTCAGTCAAACAATGTTTCTGTCCAGCAAGTCAACAAATGCAATGTTTCTGTCCAGAGGTGTTTGTATTTGTGCTCGCTCATTACCTCGTAGCTTTGCCACCAGTTGGGTACGTTAGGCCTCAGCCTCTGGTCACACACCACTTTCCTCATCTCATCTATGGAAGGGTCAGAGGGAACCAGGTCAAAGTAGGGGAGCTGGTACTCTTCATGGATACCTATAGGGGGGCAGAGGAGCAGCCAGGACACTCATGAACACATATCAGAACATTTGTTCAAATGAATGTGGTTCCTGAGAAGTTACAGGGTGTGGCACAGAATCCCTAATGTTGAACTCATAGGGACTAGTTATTTGGGGCACAAGGTGATTTGTAGATCAGTGATTCTATGCAGTTTGTTATTTAATCAATCTCAAGCGCGTACAAACCTTCTCCGGGTGTTGTGAGATTTGATCATCTGCGCAACACGACTCCAAGAAAGGACTTGAAACCCAGTCAGTGTCTTACCTCCAGTGTTGCAGCGACGTGCGATCTCCCAGTAAACCAGCCCCAGGGCGTAGATATCAGCACACTTAAATGAGTCAAAGTGTTTCATGTTGATGGTCTCTTCCAGGACCTCTGGAGCCATATACCTGGAACAGACAGGATTGAATTAAAGTTACTTTTAAGACCAATTCAAAGATTGAAAAGGTGTTTGTTTGTGTGCGAGTTGGGGCAACCAGTGGTCTCAGTACCTCTTGGTGCCAACGCGCTGGTTAGGGGCGATGTCTATAGTATCAGAGATTGACTCATGGCGTACTGCCAGCCCAAGGTCAGCGATGGCACACATTCCATTCTTCTTCACCAGAATGTTCTTAGACTTCAGATCACGGTGGGCGATGCCAGGTTTGCCTGGAAGGGAACACACACTGAGTTGGAAGACTGGAATGGAGGGAGCACACAATATTTAAACCAGGTCAATTAATGTCTGTACTGTCTATTTTGTTAAAGGTTTTTAATGTCTACTACTTTGTAAACAGTCAAGTATTTTGTCTAATGTATTTTTAGTTGTGTGTTGGACGCCAGGAAGATTAGCTGACGCCTTGACGACAGCTAATGAGAATCCTTATAAAATTCAAAGGCAGGGCAATAGGTGCAAGCTATGGCCATGGTGAGGACGTAACATGTAAAGTGAAGAAAAACAATTCAAATATCTGGAATACATTATATTTACATATAGCAGTTCTGGCTCAGACAAGGCCAACTTCCTTAATAATATCTGGAATATTTTAACAAGAGAGGAGCTAAACCAACAATCGATCTGGTTACCTGGGCCACATTCAGCTGCAAAACATTGCAGATAGAAATGGCATGAATAGAGCTGACATGATTCCTTGTTCTACATGTCAGAGGAATGTTTGTTGTACATAACATATTTCTATCTGAATGTTCCAAACCTGCTGAACGCGCCCTAGTCTATGAATGTAAACACGTATGGGCTGAGTGAACGTGGATGGTCCATATAATTAAATCTCCCTGCTGTGCTAACCCTGCGTTCCAAGTATCTCCATGTGCAGGTGAGCCAGGCCGCTGGCAGCAGACAGGGACAGTTTGATCATGCCTTCGATGGTCACAGAGTAGTGGTTCAGGTAGTCAAACAGAGAGCCGTGCTCGTGGTAGTCTGACACCAGCCACAGCTGAGTCCATGTGCCGTTATCTGGCGAGGGAGAGAAGACAGACAGAAGGGAGGGAGGAGAATTCTATGGTCAATAAACTAGAGCCAGTAGGTGCGCTGTTTTGAAATGCACCTACAACACCAGAGATACAATGCCTTCAGAACGTATTCACATGCCTCTGTTCTCCACAATACAAACAAAAATAATATTATGTTTTAAGATGCACATTCACTGAGGAGTGGCTCCTGCCTGGCAGCATAAAGGCCATAAAGGCCTGATTGATGGAGTGTTGTTGCAGAGATGGTTGTCCTTCTGGAAGGTTCTTCCATCTCCATAGAGGAACTCTGGAGCTCTGTCAGAGTGACCATTGGGTTCTTGGTCACCTCCCTGACCAAGGCCCTTCTCTCCTGCTGGCTCAATTTGGCCGGGCAGCCAGCTTTAGGAAGAGTCTTGGTGGTTTCAAACTTCTTCCACTTTAGAATGATGGAGGCCACTGTGTTCTTGGGGACCTTCAATGCTGCAGAAATGTTTTGGTACCCTTCCCCGGATTTGTGCCTCGACAGTCCTGTCTTGGAGCTCTACGGACAATTCCTTGGTTTTGCTCCGACATGCACTGTCAACTGTGGGACCTTATCTAGACAGATGTGTGTCTTTCCAAATCATGTCCAATCAATCGAATTTACCACCGGTGGACTCCAATCAAGTTGTAGAAACATCTCAAAGATGATCAATAGAAACAGGATGCACCTGAGCTCAATATCAAGTCTCAAAGCAAAGGGTCTGAATACTTATGTAAATAAGGTATCTGTTTTTTATTTTTCTGAAAACATATACTTATTTGTTTGAAACCTGAACGTCTTGCTTCAGATGAGGCAAGTCTTACCTTGCTTCAAATTTATATCCAACCATGGAGGCAATTATTTTATAATGATTTCCATATACCATTGAAACCAGTAGCCTATTTTTTTCATGTTCTCTTGGTTTTCAAATCAACTTTCTTTCATTGTCCATTCGCCAAAGGCACAATCCTAGTCATATTAGCAACCCATGCTAGTTGTTGCATCTTTAGATCTCCCATCTTTCTACATTTATAATGGATATTTTCATCTCCGTCACATGAAACTGCTCGCATGTGCCCTTTTGACAGGGTTCCCACCTGCTGCTTTGTGCACATTGCTGCGTTTCTAATGTGAAGAAATAATAGTTTATCAACATCTTAAGCCAAACGTTCTTAGTTGTATCAGCCTCATTGCTTCTTATGTAGCCTAGGTCCTACTGGTTGGATTTGGGATCTATCATCCCACAACAGTTAATAGGCCATTTCTTTCATGCACAGAACAACAAGCTGATCAATAGAATAGGTACACTTTTCTACTATGGAGGATATTAGATTGACATAGGCTAGCGATGTTGCTATTCATTACACGTCTTGCTGGCTGAGGAAAAGTAAATGTAAACAATCATTCTAAACATCTTCAAAGTGAGCATCGGAATTTCGTAAGAATCATTGAAAGTGTTTGAAAATAAGAATTTGTTCTTAACCGACTTGCCTAGTTAAATAAAAGCTTGAAAAAATTGAATAAAATCAGGTTACGCATGCAATGCATGCGGGTCCAGTACATGTATAAAATGTCTGGGATAATAAATGTTGCTGGTGAAACGCCCAGTGCTACAACGGAAACCCTGCCCTATTGTGTGTGTGGTGAGAGAACGCTCACCTTTATTGTCGGCGGCAATGAATCCCAGAATGTTCTCGTGTCGCAGCATGACGGTCTGGTAGATCTCAGCCTCTCTGAACCAGGACCGCTCCTCCCGGGAAGAGAAGATCTTCACCGCCACGTCTCCTCCACGCCACTTCCCCCGCCACACCTCTCCAAACCGGCCTTTCCCTATGATCTCCTGCAAAACAATGGTCCTGGCTACGGTACGCTGCACAAACAGGGGCAGGCCTGCAGGGGGAAGCAGAGAGAAGAGCAAATAGTGGTACTCCTGGCTGATGCCGTTTGGCTTTTACCTAAATACAAACTTGTATGCATGGACTATATTCCTTATGGAGATACCTAAAGGATATTCTTAACATTGAACATCAATGTATACCCTCTGCTTGCAGGAGAGGGTAGAGGATACTGCTAAAACATAAGCATGCTTTGCAGTTCCATATCTAGAACCTTTTATTCAAGCAGTGTAGGCTCAGTCTACTCACCAGAACCAGACCCGGAGGTGGACATGTCATAGATGAGATCCTGCAGGGTCTTGTCCTTGGCCAGGTAGAGGTGTTCACAGGAGGGGTCCTCCACCTCCAGCCTCTGCCTGTGGCTGTACCAGAAGAGAGATTTATTGTCTCTATGGTGAGAACCTGAAATGCACCTTCTGGTCATCTCAACTGACACAGATCTGATACCAGCAGCCCTCCAGTTGCCAGGTCAGTTCCCACTCAGGGCTTGAACTAGCAACCTTCCAGCTACTGGCCCACCTCTCTAACCTCTAGGCTACCTGATGGACCACCTGTAAGGCCCTCCTATCACACAGTGCCAACCAACATATAGGGCCCTCCCATCACGCAGTGCCAACTCACCTGTAGGCCCTTTGGTGGTGTTGGAACAGGAACACTCCCACCAGCAGAAGCATGCACAGAAGGAAGACTGGCCCTGCGATCACAGCTACAAGCTCCACTGGCCCCCAGGGGCCACCAGAGCTCACTGGAACTGGAGAGGGAGACATTGAGAACAAGGTAGTGGTATTACTATTTTTACAGTTTAAACTAAACACAAAGGGTTCATCTCAATAGTCCAAAATGGCTTCCTCTCATCACCTCTCCTTTATCTGCACTGATATGAAAGAATGAGAGGGATAAAAGCAACATGGGGAATGTCTACAAGGGGGTGTGGCCTTCACCAGTCCTGTTCTCTCAAATGACTGCAGATAAAGGAGACGATGACAGGAAGTTATTCTGGTGGAATGCACCTGCAATACACGGCTGGTGTAACTTCAGCTGTACTCACGCGAGGGGACCTTGAGGTCAACGCTGTTGCAGTAGTCAGTGTAGCAGCAGTGTGTGTTGAGAAGTCCCTCAGCACTCAGACAGTAGAAAGGTTGGCCAGGGGGCACAAGGCTGTCTCTGGTAATACAGATCCTTACATGCTGCTCATGGCCCTGGATGAAGGAGGTGGAGGCCATGCAGGCCCCGTCCGTCTCACACTCATAACCAGACTTTGCACAGTTGGTGCAGTTACACCGCAGGGCTGGGGAAAAGAGACAGGAAGGAGGTTAGAAAAACTGCCAATTGATGATTTTTATTTGGGTCAGTAAAAACAATTGCGATCGGGATTGCAAAGTCAGAAATTTCCGTTGTGGTCTGAGGAGCATGGAAGCTTGAATCAGAGCAAGATAACAGACATAGAGGGTAGAGGTCGACCAATCAATTGGAATGGCCGATTAATTAGGGCCGATTTCAAGTTGTCAAAACAAAAACAACAAAAAAAAAAAATCGGAAAATAGGCAATTTTGGACGCTGACTTTGCCTATTTAAATTACTTTTTTTTTTTTTTTTTTACACCTTTATTGAATCTTTATTTAACCAGGCAAGTCAGTTAGGAACACATTCTTATTTTCAATAACGGCCTAGGAACGGTGGGTTAACTGCCTTGTTCAGGGGTAGAACGACAGATTTTTACCTTGTCAGCTCAGGGATTCAATCTTGCAACCTTACGGTTAACTCTCAACGCTCTAACCACCTGCCTCACGAGGAGCCTGCCTGTTACGCGAATGCAATAAGAAGCCAAGGTAAGTTGTTAGCTAGCATTAAACTTAATCAAACATAATCACTAGTGACAACTAGTGATAACTACACATGGTGTAGTATATTACTAGTTTATCTGGCGTGTCCTGCGTTGCATACAATCGATGCAGTGCGCATTCGCGAAAAAGGACTGTCGTTGCTCCAACATGAGCCTAACCATAAACACCAATGCCTTTCTTAAAATCAATACACAGAAGTATATATTTTTAAACCTGCATATTTAGCTAAAAGAAATCCAGGTTAGCAGGTAATATTAACCAGGTGAAATTGTGTCACTTCTCTTGCGTTCATTGCACGTAGAGTCAGTGTATATGCAACAGTTTGGGCCACCTGGCTCATTGTGAACTAATTTGCCAGAATTTTACGTAATTATGACATAACATTGAAGGTTGTGCAATGTAACAGCAATATTTAGTCTTATGGATGCCACCCGTTATATAAAATACGGAACGGTTCCGTATTTCACTGAAAGAATAAACGTCTTGTTTTCGAGATGATAGTTTCCGGATTCAACCATATTAATGACCTAAGGCTCGCATTTGTGTGTTATGTTATAACTAAGTCTATGATTTGATAGAGCAGTCTGACTGAGTGATGGTAGGCACCAGCAGGCTCATAAGCATTCATTCAAACAGCACTTTCATGCGTTTTGCCAGCAGCTCTGCTGTTTATGACTTCAAGCCTATCAACTCCCGAGATTAGGCTGGTGTAACGACGTGATGTGAAATGGCTAGCTAGTTAGCGGGGTGCGCGCAAATAACGTTTCAAACGTCACTCGCTCTGAGATTTGGAGTAGTTGTTCCCCTTGCTCTGCATGGGTAACGCTGATTCGATGGTGGCTGTTGTCGTTGTGTTCCTGGTTCGAGCGAGGAGAGGGGCGGAAGCTATACTGTTACACTGGCAATACTAAAGTGCCTATAAGAACATCTAATAGGCAAAGGTATATGAAATACAAATGGTATAGAGAGAACTAGTCCTATAATAACTACAACTTAAAAACTTCTTACCTGGGAATATTGAAGACTCATGTTAAAAGGAAACACCAGCTTTCATATATTCTCATGTTCTGAGCAAGGAACTTAAACATTAGCTTTCTTACATGGCACATATTTTACATGGAACATATTGCACATTTACTTTCTTCTCCAACACTTTGTTTTTGCATTATTTAAACCAAATTGAACTGGTTATTATTTATTTGAGGCTAAATTTATTTTGTTGATGTATTAAGTTAAAATAAGTGTTCATTCAGTATTGTTGTAATTGTCATTATTACAAATCAATTTAAAATCGGCATCGATTTATTTCCAGAACAGAATGAGATGAACTGTCGTTGATGACCATGAGCATCAATCCATAAGCGGAAAACAATTGACTTACTGCAGTGACCACATTATTTCCAGCAGAGGGCATCCTAAACCAACAATAAAAAAAACATACATACATACATCTAAATGGACTACCCAGGATAGTCCCAATCAGAATAGACAACACACCCAGTGGAGTGGGGTTTGTGCAGACAGCCCTGTGGCTGAAACCAGATCCACCACTGCAGATGAACCCAAAACACACAGAGGAGAGGAAGGGAGAGGACACTGTCCTGGGAGCCTATAATGTAGAATTTGAGCAACCAGGAAATGACAGCGCGGTTTCTACATTGGCCGCATGACCCAATTTACACTATATAAGACAGCAAAAAATAGACACTAGCCCGTTAGGAGAAATCAAAAAAGGTGACAATCACAGCCAAACACAACAATGGCGGGTAGGGATGGGCGATATGGCCTAAAAAATAAAACATATATATTTTTTTAAACTTATTGTTGAGATACAACACATGACCATAAGTATGTGGATGCCTGCTCAGCCAACACCTCATTCCAAAACCTTTTGCCTCATGCAGCACGACATCTCCTTCGTATAGAGCTGATCAGGCTGTGAGAAATTGCTGGACATTGGTGGGAACTGGAACACGGTGTCGTACACATCGATCCAGAGCTTCCCAAACATGCTTAATGGGTGACATGACTGGTGAGTATGCAGGCCATTTTCAGCTTCCAGGAATTGTGTACAGATCCTTGCAAAATGGGGCCATGAATTATCATGTTGAAACATGAGGTGATGATGGTGGATGAAAGTCACAACAATGGTTCTCAGGAACTCACCGTATCTATGTGCATTCAAATTGCCATCGATAAAATGTTAATTGTGTTCGTAGTCCATAGCTTATACCTGCCCATACCATAACCCCACCACCACGGGGGACACTGTTCACAGCATCAAACCCCTTGCCCACACAACGCCATACACGCTGTCTTCTGCCCGGTACAGTTGATCCATGAAGAACACACTTCTCCAGCATGCGAGTGTGAAGAAGCCGGATGTGGAGGTCCTGGGCTGGCATGGTTACACGTGGTCTGCGGTTGTGAGGCCGGTTGGACGTACTGCCAAATTCTCTAAAACAATGTTGGAGGCGGCTTATGGTAGAGAAATGGTCAATTCTCTGGCAACGGCTCTGGTGGATATTCCTGCAGTTAGCATGCCAACTCCCTCAAAATAATAAGTGTTTTGTGTGTATGGAACATTTCTGGTATGTTTTATTTCAACTCATGAAACATGAAACCAACACTTGACCTTACTCACCACATGCTAGAGAGTAGCTCTCTAATCTTTATATTTTAAGTTTAGCCAACTTGGATCTATTTGCTAGGTAAAACAGTTGAATTGTTATGAACACAGCCTTCTGTCCATCTCCAACAGTTTTAACAGCATGCTTTCTTAGCCTGTGCACTTTGTTCAGATGTTGAAATCAAGTGGCCTTCCTGACTTCTCAGAATGAGAACAAGTTGCCAACTCCTTAAACAACTATCCTTTATGCTTATTGCCCATTTCTAAAACTGACCAGACAGCTAGTATAACAGTCTGACTAAACTGCTGCTAGTGGTACATGGTACCACAATGTGCGACAGACTGAGCAATCATTTTCCAGAATCAATGTTCATCGACACTCCTGTTTTAGTAGTGCCTGCTCTGCACACTGAGGAGTTGAGACAAACCAGGTATCGTTATAAAGGTTAACCTCTATTACAGTAACATACATGTTGCCATGTCTTTCGGTGTCCATATGACCGATTCTGTTGGCCCAAAACTCAAATAGCAAGTTGAAACCGCTCGTCATAGAGGAAGAAGTGATCTCATCTTTGATGTGAGTGGCAGGGGGGGGGGGGCTTGGTGTGTGGAGTGTCAATCTACCATGTAGGTTCTCAACCCTGGGCAACATGGGCCTGGGAGGCTCACAGGGATATTGGTATCCACAGTACTCTACCAATTATACATATTTTTTGTTCAGATGTTGAAATCAAATGGCCTACCTTTTTCTCAGAATGAGAACAAGTTGCCAATTCCTTATACAGCATCTGAACAAAACCTTTACTCAAACCTTTTATTCCTATTTTTATTTTTTTTAACTTACATAAACAGAGCCATTTAAATGATGCACTATGCAGAAATCACCCCATTTCCTGGTTGCAAAAATTTGAATAGTTCGCCTAATTTTAGTTGGTTACAAAACAAGCTAGTGTAGAGAATCATTGAACCATCTAAACCACTGTGAAATATATATTCCTTAAACAAAAATATTGTTTGAAGCTGGTGTACAAAACCAAAAGAAGCAAAAACTAAACTTAAGACCGGGAAGCATATAAATAGTGCACACAGAACAGATCTACCGTTTCTTTGAATTGCTTTCAATGAAGATGACAGAACTTACATTTCTGGGCCTTTAAAATGTTATTTCCCCATTGCCCGAGGGACCTGGTTCATCCGGCCATGCACAGCCGAAGTCACAGTAAAACTCCTTGTTGTACATTTTATTTATCTCACATTGTATCAGGGGTCCCTGATAAATGTGCTATTACAAAAGGGGTCCCTGGTCCCAAAAAGTGAGTCATGAAATGTATAGTGAATTGGGGGGCAGTTAGGCTACTGCTTTCAATACTAGTGGAAAAATGGGCAAAAATGGAGTTCCATGGTCCGACATTGACAGTATATTACAGACCGGAGTAGGGGACTTCAGTCATGTCAGGTACCTTGTCAAATAGGGTACAGATGTGAGCTGAAATGAAGTGTGACCACTAATTGCAGTCTCAGACAGTGTAGCCTCTCACGGCCCTGTGGACATGATCACTGCTCTCACAGGAGTAGTGTAGAGTATTCCTCATCCCTCGGTACAACTTGTTCCACCTGTCTGGGTCCTTGGCAGTTTATTTCCTCAAGCATGTTAGTTGGGCCTACTCTTAAATTGGTTTGAATGCAGACCTGGAATATGATTAGGTGGTCATTCATATTATATGTGGATTTCAAATACTAGGCCTGTCCTGAACTCTGTCAAAATTAAACAGAAGCACTGGTTGTGGCAACAACGTTTTCTTAATTCCTTCCTTCACCGTGTTACGTCCCAAATGGCACCCTATTCCGTATTTAGTGTGCTACTGGGGCTCTGGTCAAAAGGAGTGCACTACATAGGGAGCCATTTGGGACAGTTCATGTCTGTCTGGCAGGAACATAGCAGGAATGATAGGAACTTCACACTTTCTTGCAGCCAAAACAGCTCCATCTATCCTGCATTCAATTATTTATTTATTAAGTCAAAGTCTAGACTGGTTTTAATGACTGAATGTCACAGCTGCTTGCTCTAGCTAGCTGTAGACCTCACAGCTGGGGGGATGCTTAAGCCCCCACCACCACCCTTATTGTCCCCTCCCATCCTATCAGTTCTCCACAGAAGACAACATTTTCAGACATTCTTTATAGGACATTAGAAGTTTGCATCAAAAATAGATTGTTCAAAACCAACACGTTTCATCAAATGACATCATGGTATTTGATCTGTATTCTCTATCCCCAGAGCACAAGGTCTGGTAAGTGTGACCCACCCGCCACTCTGGCTGCCCCTCCCCCATTCACCCTCTCCATGCTTCCCTGCTCTTTGTTGGGCACAGGGCCAGTCCAGTCGCTCCTCGTTTCCCTCTAATCTCAGCACAAAGGACCAGTGTAAGGACACCAATTATGTGAACTGGATACAAGAGCAGAGTTCACCCAACCAACTCAAACGCCACACTGTGCCCAACTGTCCTTCCCACGGGCCATTCATATTTAGATATTAGGCCAACTCAATTCTGTTTCAAAACGCCAAGGAAATTAAATCATGAGCAAAAATGTTGGTCTCTGACGGCTCTGTTTATTTTGGGCACTGATGTGTCGTGGTAGTCCCCCCCTCCCGCCCCTCATTCTCAGTTTGAGAACATTGGTCATTTTTTCTTTCTTCAAATTCTATGTTCAAGTGTAGTATGTTACCATCTAGGTTTTTTAATTGAGCTTGGAGAAATTGTGATCTTTTCACACTTGTACAGCTCAAGGTCCAGATCATATTCAGCTTGGCTAGTTTTAAAGCCATAATTACTATAAGGACTAACTGGCCACAACCCAAGGCTCTGGTAGGCCACAGACCACACAGTGACCAGTCACTAACTACTTCTAGGAACGGCTGCTGTGCTGTGTTCAACCATGTTGATTTTCCTTCCTCAGTTGCTGGGGTACTGGTTCTGTCTATGTACCCAGAAAGCCTATCACCTCTATCTTGTCTGTGAGCTGGTCAATAGAGGTGTGTTTGAATACATTCAATTATGAGTTTCTCTCATTTTCTGAAAATATGTTGAAGATTGATCTGCCATCTAAGGAATGGCCACATTGACATTCTCTGATGTAGTCAAGAAGACCTCTGTTCTCCAGTCATCATAAGGCTTGAGGGAGTCTGTAGCATAGCAGACTGTCCTTGTACCAGGCTGATCCCCTGTGTTATGGAAACCTTCCCCGAGGCTTTGAAAACTTCTGTATACTGTGTGTGTTGTCTGGGCCAATCGCCAGGCTATAGAAGGCCTGCAGTAGCCTCTCTGCCTGGGTCTTTCTCCCGGTCATATTTAGCTAAACCATGTTCCTCTATATAGCTTCAGGTTAGAAGGATGTGGCACTGGCTTGTTTTTCTCCCTTTGTCAGAGCCTGCTGCTTCACCGCTGTATAATCTGCAGGAAATGTGTGTGTGTGAACATGAACACGCTCCACTAGGAGTTACTTACTGGCATTTTCCCGGTCAGACCGACATACCGACATGAGATGTAGCAAGACAGACTCACTCCACTTTTTCCAGAAAAAAAAAAAACACTGTTCCAACAACACGCATGCAAATGTGAGCACACATGCACACGTTTAAAAACACACCCACACCTACGCAAAACACAGCAGCTGTTTAACTGTGGGAATCGCTCCCAGGACTTGGGTGGAGTGGTTTGGCCACTTGCAGGTCACCGTCACTCATCATGATGTTGCAATGTGTGTGTGGGAATGAGTAAACCTGGGAAGTGGGTTGAGTAAGACCGAGAGGAGAGGGAATAGTGTAACAAACTCAGAGAAAGATTAATGGATACCAAGGAGATATGTATGGTGGTTACCCTTTTTATGCAGGTTTTATAGAAATTCTGTTGCTGTTGAAAGTCCAAACCTAGAGGTAGTCCTAAAGCGTGCACTGACATGGCTTTTGCCAGTGAGTTGGAGAGACAGAGACTAGTGCTGACAGGAGAGAGCTCAAGGGCTGTTTGAAAAGCCTCCAGAACAGGGAAAGGATTAGCAGAACGCTTCAGAGTAAATCCCCCTTTTTTATCCATCAGGGGGATGTTGAAGTCTGACGGCGCATAGCCCTTTAGGGGTCTGCCTTTAGTAGGTGCCAAGCCTGAATCCACCCAGTCCCCCTCAGGGTTAGAATATATTCTAATGCCACAGTAATTGGGCAACTATTGTAGCCAGGTTAAAAACAGTAGGAACCCTGTATTCACCATTGAGCACAGCTTTTAGTCTGGTTTAACCAGGCTACTGCCATTGTCCTTGGATCCGTTCTTAAGCTGCCACTCTTCACTCGCATCCCAGTTTGTTCCTCCCCTAACTGACTGGGGATCAGTGTGTTGTCCCCCTCTGTGAATACCTGTCCTGCTGATATAGCGTAACTAATCTAAAAGAAAGTATTTAATTCATATCGGAATCAGATTACCTTCTGGATTGCAGCAACCAAATCGGCTACTTATACATGTCTTTGTAAGAGTCGAGTCTGTCAGATTTGGAATATCGGTCTAAATTTGTATGTTTTAAGTGCAACATTCCGGAACCACAAGAAGCAGGTATATTTGTATTTTTCATGAGCGTCTAACACCCGCCCGTCTTCTTGGTCTCCTTCTGCGGTGACACGCCCCTTTACGCCCCTCCCCCTGCCACTCACATCAAAGATGAGATCACTTCTTCCTCTCTGACGAGCGGTTTCAACTTGCTATTTGAGTTTTGGGCCAACAGAATCGGTCATATGGACACCGAAAGACATGGCAATTTGTATGTTACTGTAATAGAGGTTAACCTTTATAACGATACCTGGTTTGTCTCAACTCCTCATAGTGTGCAGAGCAGGCACTACTAAAACAGGAGTGTCGATGAACATTGATTCTGGAAAATGATTGCTCAGTCTGTCACACATTGTGGTACCATGTACCACTAGCAGCAGTTTAGTCAGACTGTTATACTAGCTGTCTGGTCAGTTTTAGAAATGGGCAATAAGCATAAAGGATAGTTGTTTAAGGAGTTGGCAACTTGTTCTCATTCTGAGAAGTAAGGAAGGCCACTTGACTTCAACATCTGAACAAAAAATGTATAATTGGTAGAGTACTGTGGATAGCAATATCCCTGTGAGCCTCCTAGGCCCATGTTGCACAGGGTTAAAAATATACCGTTGAAGTCAGAAGTTTACATACATTTAAACGCAGTTTCACAATTCCTGACATTAAATCCAAGAACAAATTCCCTGTCTTTAGGTCGGTTAGAATCACCACTTTATTTTAAGAATGTGAAATGTCAGAATAATAGTAGAGATTTTTTTCAGCTTTTATTTATTTCATCACATTCCCAGTTAGTATTTGGTAGCACTGCCTTAAAATTGCTTAACTTCACTAGGGTAGGGGGCAGCACTCGGAATTTTGGATGAAAAGCGTGCCCAAATTAAACTGCCTGCTACTCAGGCCCAGAAGATAGGATATGCATATAATTAGTAGATTTGGATAAAATACACTCTAAAGTTTCCCAAACTGTTAAAATAATGTCTATGAGTATAACAGAACTGATATGGCAGGCGAAAACCAGAGGAAAATCCAACCAGGAAGTACTATTATTTTGAAAGGCTGTTTTTCCATTGAAAGCCTATCCACCATACAAAGACTTAGGACCCAGTTCACGGTCTCTATGGCTTCCGCTACATGTGGCCAGTGTTTAGGCATTGTTTCAGGCTTTTACTCTGAAAAATGAGGGAGATACAGCACTGTCAAATCAGTGGCCAGTGGACATTTCCATTCATCAGCCATGCGCCTGATAGGGAACGCGCATTTCTGGTTTCTCCTTTCCTATTGATGAAGCTTTTGTCCGGTTGAAATATTATTGATTATTTATGACAAGAACAACTGGAGGATTGATTTTAAACATCGTGTGGCATGTTTCTACTAACTTTTATTGTACTTGGGGGAAAACAAACAAACAAAACCTTTGGGTTTCTTTAGTGCATGCGCCTTAAGCATTTGGATTACTGGACAAAACGTGCAAACAAAAAGGAGCTATTTGGCCATAAAGAGGGACATTACCGAACAAAACGAACATTTGTCGTCGAACATGGAGACCTGGGAGTGCCACCAGATGAAGATCAAAGGTAAGTGATTCATTTTAATGCTATTTCTGAATTTGACACTCTCCTTTGCTGGAAAATGGCTGTATGGGTTTCTGTGGCTAGGTGCAGACTTAACATAATCATAAAGTGTGCTTTCTCCGTAAAACCTTTTTGAAATCTGACACAGCAGTTGCCTTAAAGAGAAGTTTCTGTATTCGTATGTTTATCAATGTGTATGATGTGTATTTCTGTAATTTGATGTGGCTCTCTGCACTTTCACTTGACATTTGTTTGAGACAATGCATTTGACCATAACGCGCAAATGTAAACTGAGATTTTTGGATATAAATATGAACTTTATCTAACAAAACATACATGTATTGTGTAACATGAAGTACTGTGCCATCTGATGAAGATCTACGGTTAGTAATTCATTTCTCTATTTCTGCTTTTTGTGACTACTCTTTGGCTGGAAAAATGGCTGTGTTTTTCTGTAACTAGGTACTGACCTAACAATCGTTTGGTGCTTTCGTCGTAAAGCCTTTTTGAAATCGGACACTGGTGGGATTAACAACAAGTTTCGCTTTAAAATGGTGTAAAATACTTGTATGTTTAAGGAATTTAAATTATGAGATTTCTGTTTTGAATTTGGCGCCCTGCAATTCCACTGGCTGTTGTCGAGGTGGGATGCTAGCCGCTAGCGTGGTTGGACGCTAGCTAAGCTTACCACAATAAGTTGGGTGAATTTTGGCCCATTCCTCCTGACAGAGCTGGTGTAACTGAGTCAGGTTTGTTGGCCTCCTTGCTGTCCTTAAGCCATTTTGCCACAACTTTGGAAGTATGCTTGGGGTCATTGTCCATTTGGAAGAACCATTTGCTACCAAGCTTTAACTTCCTGACTGATGTCTTGAGATGTTGCTTCAATATATCCACATCATTTTCCTCCCTCATGATGCCACCTATGTTGTGAAGTGCACCAGTCCCTCCTGCAGCAAAGCACCCCCACAACATGATGCTGCCACCCCCACAACATGATGCTGCCACCCCAGTGTTTCACGGTTGGGATGGTGTTCTTCAGCTTGCAAGTATCCCCCTTTTTCCTCCAAACGATGTTCATTATGGCCAAACAGTTCTATTTTTGTTTCATGAGACCAGAGGACATTTCTCCAAAAAGTGCCATCTCTGTCCCCATGTGCAGTTGCAAACTGTAGTCGGGCTTTTTATGGCGGTTTTGGAGCAGTGGCTTCTTCCTTGCTGATCGGCCTTTCAGGTTATGTCGATATAGGACTCGTTTTACTGTGGATACACATACTTTTGTACCCGTTTCCTCCAGCATCTTCACAAGGTCCTTTGCTGTTCTGGGATTGATTTGCACCAAAGTACGTTAATCTCTAGGAGACAGAACGCGTCTCCCTCCTGAGCGGTATGGCGGCTGCGTGGTCCCATGGTTTTTATATTTGCGTACTATTGTTTGTACAGATGAACGTGGTACCTTCAGGCATTTGGAAATTTCTCCCAAGGATGAACCAGACTTGTGGAGGTCTAAAAAACTATTCCTGGGGTCTTGGCTGATTTCGTGTGATTTTCCCATGATGTCAAGCAAAGAGGCACTGAGTTAGAAGGTAGGCCTTGAAATACATCCACAGTAGTGTCAATTAGCCTTTCAGAAGATTCTAAAGCAATGACATTTTCCAAGCTATTTAAAAGGCACAGTCAATTTAGTGTATGTAAACTTCTGACCCACTGGAATTGTGATACAGTGAATAAGTTAAATAATCTGTCTGTAAACAATTGTTGGAAAAATGACGTGTCATGCACAAAGTAGCTGTCCTAACTGACTTGCCAAAACTATGAGTTTTAATGACTCCAACCTAAGTGTATGTAAACCTCCAACTTCAACTGTACATGGTAGATGAATAGGAATTGTATTACACTTAAAACATTTAAAACTTATTCCAAAAATCCTTTGGTCGAAAGTCATTGAATATGTTACAAATGAAATGCAGTACCTCCACGGACCAGACCCCACTTTGAGAACCCCTGGACCCCAATCATTTGTTTCCTAAATTGCTTCTGAAGTTGTATAATTGTATGTTCATTTATGGAAAATCCCCAGCCGCCCAATTTACTGAAAGGTTTCTGTTTTGCAGATAAGAGGTTTTCATCCAACAGCAACAATACCAGAGCACTTATGTCCACGGGTCAATGAGAGGCCAGAATGTCTGCAGCTGTAATTAGCCATCCAGAGCTTTCTCGGTTGATGGAGGTCATTAGAGGGCCGGGTAATTAAAGGGGAAAGCTACACTCATCCCCAGCGGACCCAGGCTACAACATTCACCACAGAGAGAAGAAGTTATTAGCCAGGTCGTTAAAGGGATAGTTCTGGATTTTGGCAATAAAGCCCGACCTGCTGGCGGCTCCGGAGACGGGCTCCAACCACCACCAACTGTATATGTGCACGAAGGAAAATAGGTCATGCTGCAGGCAGCACAGAGAAGGAAAATAACTGATAATTGATCACGTGATGTAAGAATGAATGCAACGAATTGATTGAGTTTTATTGATGGACAGCCTTGTAGAACCAAAACACAGCCTACCACTGATCAACAAACATGGAAGGCTCAAGCATTCCGACAAGAGCCGTTCTCAATCTAGTCCGGTTGCAGCCACAACTAGACCTAGTTTCAAAAAGGTATCAACAACTAGATGTACAGCCAACCTGCAACAGATTCACATGCAAATATATTTAAAAAATCTGTATAAAACAATATGTTTTGACTTGTTGCAAATTAAAATACTATACGTGATGAAGTTGTGCACAAAATGGGTTTACGTCGCATCATCAACTCTACTGATGGTTCTCTCACAAACAAATGTGGCGTTAAATAGTTGTGTGATACTCTGGTATTGGCATGTGAGCTCTAGCCAACAGAGCGCAGATAAGAACAGAGCGCACATATTACCTACATGGGATTATCAATATTTCTATAATATTATCAATATTCGCACATTTTCACCGACATTACTCACAGTTAATTTTACCGACACAACATCTGACCTTGTTTAGCGTATTTTGTTTTGTCAACATTTTATTTAACTTTTATTTAACTAGGCAAGTCAGTTAAGAACAAATTATTATTTTCAAATGACGGCCTAGGAACAGTGGTTTAACTGTCTGTTCAGGGACAGAACAAGAGATTTGTACCTTGTCAGCTCAGGGGTTTGAACTTGCAACCTTCCGGTTACTAGTCCAACGCTCTAACCACTAGGCTACCCTGCCGCCCCAGAAAAATATTCTGTTTCCATCAGGCCATTTTATAACCCACATGTACTTTACCCACATAGAGGTTGGATGGAACCTGGTTAATAAATAACCATATTTGTGTGCATAACAGTGTTCAATGGCAGCACCAATAAGCCCCCTATGGTGAATGAGAAGCTTGTAGAACTTTCAAGTTTTTAAGTTCTCCTCGTTCGCTGGTCCTGCGTGCTCGAGGCATTACTGAATCAAACTAACTAAATTAGTAGAAAGATCTGTTCTTTTCACTGAACGAGTTGAAAACATCAGCCAGTAAAAAGAGTCCCAACATCCCATCACTTGTGACTTCCAGGCAGCTCTGTTCCTGTACATTCCCCTGACTCTAATCTGGTAGACAGGCATGCACATGTTGAAATCTGACTTGATACGCTCCTTTTCATTTCACAACATCATTAGGACATGAAACAGCACCACACCAGCAGCTGTAGAGATAGTTCAGCACCACACCGAATCATATTCTGTTTACAGTTCAGCCAAGGAAAAAGGGTATTTTCTTGTATTTATTAAGTCATCTCTGATTACATGAGATCTGATTCTGAACACACAAGGCAACGACAGGCAGTGGCTACAAGAGAGGTAGCCTTGGCTGTATAATACAGCAGCAATGCAGCAGGCTAGTTGGGGCTATTAAAGCACACAGAGCTTCCTTTACCGACAAGGAAACAGAACCCAGACTAGATATATGTCTATAGGTTCCTGGCAGAGGAAGGACGCATAAGTGAGACGACAGATAAAAGTCTGATGGGACAGCCAGGTCCACTATAGGCTTTGTGAATGTGACACAGAGGAAGAGAAAGCAAGAGAGAGAGAGAGAGAGAAGAAGAGAAAGCAAGAGAGAGAGAGAGAGAAGAAGAGAAAGCAAGAGAGAGAGAGAGAGAAGAAGAGAAAGCAAGAGAGAGAGAGAGAGAAGAAGAGAAAGCAAGAGAGAGAGAGAGAAGAAGAGAAAGCAGGAGAGAGAGAGAAGAAGAGAAAGCAGGAGAGAGAGAGAAGAAGAGAAAGCAGGAGAGAGAGAGAAGAAGAGAAAGCAGGAGAGAGAAAGAAGAAGAGAAAGCAGGAGAGAGAAAGAAGAAGAGAAAGCAGGAGAGAGAAAGAAGAAGAGAAAGCAGGAGAGAGAAAGAAGAAGAGAAAGCAGGAGAGAGAAAGAAGAGAAAGCAGGAGAGAGAAAGAAGAAGAGAAAGCAGGAGGGAGAGAGAAGAAGAGAAAGCAGGAGAGAGAAGAAGAGAAAGCAGGAGAGAGAAGAAGAGAAAGCAGGAGAGATGTGCCCTGCACTGCTTCACAGCAGTGTCTCTGGTAGAGGTCTTCTCGGGTGCAAAAAGTTGGACCCAGACAGACAATCAAACCCAGGTCCGATAAAAAAAAAAGGATGTTGTTTTTTAAGAAGGGGGGGCAATCAGACCTGAGGCTGAATGGACCTGACAGACCCCAGTTCTAGATGCTCTTCTGGTTAACCAATAGATCTTTATATATAGGCAAGGCCTTCTAAGGCAATAAACTCACCTTATTAGCATAAAATAAATATACTATAGGCTATGCAAAGCTGTGGTGGGGTCCATTTGGGACTAGGCAATATATCTAATTATTATTATGAGCATGTGTCTTTTTGGTCTCGTCTCCTTAACTCCTGCGTGGTGTCTGCTTAGCTCCTTCCCACTCGTACACACAGACACCAAGCCCCTCCCCCTGCCACTCACAACAACAAAGATGAAAGAACTTTCTCTGACAACAAGCAGTTTCAACTCCCTATTTACATTTGAAGTTTGGTCCAACAGAATCAGTTGATTCTCCTAAGGATACCTTTTCATGACTCAATTGCCAACATTTAGAATAGAGCAGAGTCTACTTGGCAACTCGTGCTCATTCTGAGTAATAAGCATCACCTTATCCAGGTAGCCCACTTGATTTCAACATCTAAAAGTGAACAGGCTGTTTAAACAGTTGGAGACAGACAGCAGGGTGTTTTATAACAGTTCAACTGTTCTACCGTGTTAACAAACAAATAGATCCAAGTTGGCTAGACTTTAAATATACAAACTAGCTGGCTACTCGCTAGTGGTGGGCTTGTGCTTGAGAAACTGTTTGAAACCTGTGTTAATGCTCTATAAAGACTGCTACCAGATGTTGTTCATTATTAGTGGATGTGCATGGTTCTGGTTACAATTGTAACAAAATGGCCATTTTCATAGGCTTGAATGCCAGATCGGCAATTGAAGAAAAAAAAAGCAGATTATTTTGATAAAATAATGTAATTATTGGTGGGTCTTATGGTTGTTGAAGGCTTCTATTGAGCCTAGGTATACTTTTAAGCCCTGAACTCATTAGATTATTCCTGACTGGTTGAAAAGCAGCATTGACCTTTAATTGTGCACCAAAGCTTAGAGAAAAACAATGGATCCACAAAAATAAGTTACGTCAGAAAGGCATGTAGGCCTCATGATGACAAAACTAATGACTGGTAAGTTCAAATGATGCCATCAACAGGAGATGAAACTGGCGTCTTGTGAGCCATGACGATCCTGTGGGTAAATTGAGTCACAGACCAGACCCCCAGGGCCTACAGTAGCCCAACAACTTTTCCTTTTAACCGCACTAGCTAGGCTACTTCTGGTACCATCTGGTTTCAGCTTTGCCATGGTATAATCCATTATGTGGTGTGAAACTGTGGCCCCAGACAGAGCAGAGTGGGCCCCTCTTCATAAAGCAGCCACAGCCCAGCTGGACAAACCCCTCATGCCCAGTCTGTCTGCTTGGCCTGAGAAACCAACCTCCTCCGCTCTCACTGGTACTAGAGGACTACATTACACTGGAGTGTGACATTTGGCTAACCCAGTCAAATGGTCAACTCCGGTACATCCCAGCCGGTCCTAGATATACTTTCGCATAGAGTCTCAACCCTGTAGTCTAGGCTGCTCTCACCTCTACCCATCTCACTTCAACACGGTCTATTTGAAAATACTCAAATGTGAGCAATCAAAGTGCACCATGTCCTCATCTAAAAACCATCCGGTCAAGGGAGGAATGCAATGTTGCTCTCTGCTTCTTGGAAGTTGAATGAGTCACTTAAGGTTATTGACATTGGCACATATGGGTAACTTTCTCGGTCTCTCCATTTTAAAATGTTTTTGTCAGTGGCTAGTTGCAACGGGAAGATTGTTTATTTATCAGGATCCCCCTTAGCAGATGGAGATTCACAACTGAAATGCATCTTTGGGGTTTAACCCAACTGAAGCAGAGAGATGCGGGGGGCTGCCATAATTGACATCCATGTCTTCAGCTCCCGGGAAACAGTGGGTTAACTGCGTTGCTCAGGGGAAGAACAGATTACCTTGTCAGGTCAGGGATTCGATCCAGCAACCTTTCGGTTACTGGCCCAACATTCTAAACACTAGGCTACGTGCCGCTCAGGGGAGAGGCGCTGTGCCGTAAGGTGTTGCTTTATGTGTTTTGTGAAACCAGGTTTGCTGTTCACTTGCACTATATGAGATGGAAGGATCCACACACACTCATAGCTCTGTATAATACTGTACATTTCCTTCAATTTGTTCTGGACCTGGGGACTGTAAAAGACCCCTGGTGGCACAAGTGTGTGTAAGTTGACCATGCGAACAATTTGGAATTTCCAACACAATGTTCCTTATAAAAACAAGAAGTGAAACAGTCAGCGTCACCTCAACTCTTAACCAGGTGAGTGACATGCCTAGTATTAATATTAGCCCTCCGATTACGATGAAGAGCAAGACGTGTCGCTTTGTTCCAGGCCAGCTGCAGCTTAACTAGGTCATTCTTTCTAGTACTGGACAATAATCAAGATAAAACTAGAGCCTGCAGGACTTGCTCTGCTTTTTTGACTCCACAAAGCATCTCTTTACTACAGACACACCTCTCCCCATCTTAACAATCATTGATTCTGTATGTTTTGACCATGACACTTTACAATCTAAGGTAACACAAAGTAATTTCTTCTCCTCAACTTGTTCAGCCGCCACACCATTCATTACCAGATGCATTTCGCTACACTCGCATTAACATCTGCTAACCATGTGTATGTGACAAATAAAATTTGATTTGATTTGATTTTGATTTGATTCAGACAAGGTCTAGAACTGAATAAATAACTTAGAGATGTTTTAGAGATGTTAAGGACCAGTTTATTAGAGGACAAAGATTTTCCTCGAGGCTCAAATTATAGACATGACAGATAGGAGTGGCTATAGAGTCAGCTGCCATCGTCAGTAACTTTCCATCTAAGTTGGCAATGCCAGGAGGTTTGTCATAATTGATCAATAATCATTTCTCCACCTTTCCCACACTAACATTAGTTCACCCCTCTTTCGTGATATCCAATTATGATCTTCTCTCATCGCTGCAACTCCCCAGCGGGCTTGGGAGAGGCAAAGGTAGAGTGATGCGTCATCCGAAAAAAGACACGCCAAACAGCGTTTCGCAACGCCTGCTCGCTTAACCCGGAAGCCAGCCCCACCAATGTGTCGGAGGAAACACCATTCAACTGACAATCAAAGGCAGCTTGCAGGCTCCCACCCCGCCACAATGAGTCACTAGAGAATTATGAGCCAAGTAAAGACCCCCCCCCCGGCCAAACCTTCCCCTAACCCGGATGACGCTGGTCCAATTGCACACCGCCCTATTGGAATCCAGATAGCAGTCCGGTTGTGACACAGCCTTGGAATGAACCTGGGTCTGTAGTGACACCTCAAGCACTGATGCAGTGCATTAGACTGCTGCATCATGCAGGAGGCCACAAAATTCTAACTTGCAATGTCTTTCCATAGAGAAGAAAATATCACAGAGGAAAATAAGACACTCCCAGCCCTTATCTACAATGCCTCAAGTGGAACAAGAATGTTCAAATGATTTTGAATCTGAAATAAACTTCACCCTCTCTCAACAGTTTAAAAAAAGTGACAGTCCAGCTTTTTCAGTAAGTTTAACACAACTAGGCAGTGTAACCAATAACACAAACACGTCTAGCTAGAGGCTATATAGACTAAAGACACCATATGCCAAATTCCCGCTGTGTGCGCGCGGGGGGGGCTGAAAAGACCCCCATTCGCCACATTTCCATCACAAAGAACCCAGACTTCTGTCTGGGTCGGCTGAATGGACGGCTGGTGTCGCACCACTGCCAGTACACTTGGCTAGCGTAGTGGTGGTCACAACACAGTAACCATTTATTTACACACACAAAATAGTACCCCCTCTGGGGAATAAATTGTCTGGATTCCTGTATCCAGTTATTGGTTTAAGGATATACTTTATTTCAGTTGAGATAGCTATTAGAGACACATGCAATCATAAAAAGCTCTAAACGCTTGACTATGGGTCTTGTTACATGCGGAAGAGCCCCCCCTCGAGCCTAATTCTAATCACGGGCCGCCAGGCGATTGTTTAGTAAACACCAAGGCATAACACCGCCGCTTACAGATAACTGTAGCGTTAACGTCAGAGACGTGTGGCTTCTTTTCAAGACATAAACACGAAGCAATGTTGAAATGCACAGACTACATTGTTAGCCTGGTCCCATTGTACACACCTGGTTAGCAAACTAGCCAAGCAGCTACAGTAGCTCGAAACAGACTCAAACATGTTTTGTTAGCTAACGTTTCGTCAGCGAGCTACATCGACTCACTCACACACTAAATCACATTTTCTATTTATAGAACCAGCTAAGCAAACCAGATGCATGATTACAGAAATACACGTGACATGTTTCACCGGCCGTGTTATTCAACGAGTCTAGCAAGTAGTACTAGCTATAATGTGTTTGCGGTTTAAACCCTAGACAGGCAGCGCCATGATGATCGACAGGCGATGCCAGCCAAGCCATTCTCCCTCTCAAACAAACAAAACATACACGAAGACAAAAGCCAAAGGGGCCAAACGTAAACCATTTCACTTACCATCACCGATGGTTACTAACCCGAACAGGACCAGTAACGTGAGAATGATTTGTTTTAAAGCCATTTCATCAGCATTCCCATCGCATTCGGAGTGTGGTATTGTAAACACCACCGTCAGACCTAAACACACCACAAACCATACAGCCACCACCAGACAGACAGACAACCAGCCAACCAGCCAGGCGAAGTCTTCTTCTTTGGGTTTTATGGAGAACTACAAGCAAAAAGGTGTATTGTCGCCTCCAAACGTGTGGGATGAAAATAAAAGACAAAAAGCCAGGCGAAGTGATGCGGGCAGCATAATTAATTAAATGGGTGTGTATTCTGTTTTAAAGGGGTGCGCTCTTTCTGGTTCCAGCCCCTTTCTTATGGTAGACCCGACGCTAGAATGATTGGATTGTCTGTGATGCAAATTAATATTCTGACTGCTCTGAATGATTTTTGATCATTTCTACACGATTTAACAATTCGTGGTATAGGATTCAGATATATTGCCTGACTGGAATATTTGTCACATAATGTATCAGGTCACTTACTGTATCTTTTAGTAGTATTTTAGGTTATTTGTCATCATTTTGGGCAAGTACATATTAGAAGATTTAGTGAAAGATAATTTAGTCAAATTGCGATAGTTAACACTTTAATGGACTCCCAAGTGGCGCAGTGGTCTGAGGCACAGCATCTCAGTGCTAGATGCTGTCACTACAGACCCTGGATTGATTCCAGGCTGTATCACAACGGGCCATGATTGGGAGTCACATAAGGCGGTGCACAATTGGCCCAGAGTTGTTAGGGTTTGGCCGGGGTAGGACGTCATTGTAAATAAAAATGTGTTCTTAACTGACTTGCCTAGTTAATTAAATTAAATAAACATGGTCAGGCTCATCAGGGATGCATTTGGCAGAATGGTATAGCTCTCTCTCTTGCTGCTGTTATCACCTGGAACTTACACACACGTCTACTGGTCAAATCCTCCTTCTATCAAAGCCAGCCAAGCCATTTGGAATTGGACAGGGTGGAAGACATGAGAGGGGCTCAGCTCACTCTCTCAAAAGGAGAGTGGCGCTTGGCCTTTGATACTTGAACAACCCCCTTCTACGGTGTTAAAAATAACCAGCTCTTAATCTGACTGCATGGCCAGACAGACAGACTGCGGCATGGAGCGTATTATCTCTCTGGAGTTTGGTCAACACCAGCCAGACATATAGAGTAACACACACACCCACACCCACACAGGCTGAAGAATCGATATTGTAGATGAATGGACAGATAGACTGGAATCCATTTCCATCCACACTCACACAGTGTTCTAAGCTCATGTTGAATAGACACAGATTAACTTTGAAAACCTTTACTTGTCTTCTCTTTGTGGAAAGAAAAGGAGAGCCTCCAGACGTAATAGAAACATGTGCTGGCCAAATTAGACCTGCTTCTTTCACACTTCACTAACTCCACACTTTGGCATTTTCTAACTAGGTCAAAACAGAAAATATCTGGTAGAGAAATGCCTCTCTCATTGTAACACAAAGAGATACAAACACGGTCACACACACATGTATGCAGGCACTCACACACACACACACATATATATATATATATATATATATATATATACATACACACACACACACATACACACACACACACACACACACACACACACACACACACACACACACACACACACACACACACACACACACACACACACACACACACACATATATATATATACAGTAAGAATATTTGTTTATGTTTGAGGAGGAGCAGGAGTTTGTCCCATTTACATAACAGTAAATATACGATAAGTCTGGGTGAAATAGTCTGGGTGTATTCTCCTTCTGAAATGTCATTGACAGATCTGAAATATCTGCTGATAGCTCCTTGTAGAGACGGATGTAAAACCTGGCATTCACAGTGCCAACTGACACTTAAAACATGACATCTGAATAGAACAAATTAAAATCAAAGACAAAGTGAATATGCAAAAAAGAGGCAGATTTTGACACTATTTTTGATTGTTTTGGATTGTAGGCCAATGCTGAAAAACATAGCTGAAGACGACTCCACTGAACCAAAGGGTTCATTCATTTGAGTCAGATGATCTATATCGTGTCTGGTGCCCTCTGGTGGACAATTAGGCCCTTTTTCCCGACCAGCATAACAACTCATCTTTTAGTAGCCTAATTCAAATGTAATTTCAGAGTGAGGTGAGCAGCATACAAACACATTTCAACCATTTTTAGTAGGTTAATAAACATGTGTCTATGGATAAATTAAATACCCTGTAATCAATGTAATGTTTTTTAATTCCCTTAATGTTGAATGGTAGTGATGACAATGATATTATTTCTACACTGAAAGTATTGCATATATAATTTCAGATAAAATATAAATAGAAATACATAAATATCATAATATACATAGTTACTTTAACTTTGAGCAGCTTTTACAGTAAATCCAACGCTGGTGAAAGATACATTATTCTATTGCTAGATACAACTAATTCATTAGCTCTGGGCTTATACTACGATCATGAGTAGCACATTATCAGGGTACTGTTTATGGTCAGCTCTAAAGGCTTCCAGGATATACAAAATCAATGAATATGTATAGATTCTGTATAGTGCATCAAAACAAATAAGGCACTAGCAAGACATTAACGGCCGCTTGTAAATGATCATTCTGATCATACATCACAAGGCCTCACTGATCCAAAGGCGGCATGTCCATCCCCAAAGTATCACAGGATAAGGCTATAACAAGGACCAAACTCTGATGATCTCTCAATCCTGTGGGCCGCTTGGGGAAAACAATGTCCATGTTCCCATGGAAGTCCTTTCAGTAAACTCTTCAAAAATCCAAGTCCTTATTTGTCGATGCTTTTGCTTGTCCCATTCCAAATCTCACCAAATTAATATGCCGGAGCAAATACATACAATTCTTCTATCGTAATCCTGATGAAATGACCCAGGCAGTATACGGAAGGTTGGTGAGGGCCTTTTAGGAAGAGGCACCAGAAATATGGGACACTGAGATTCTTACATAGTAGCAAAGGATATAGATAGTCTTATATAGAGACTATCAGCCCTAATGTTGGTGTGCTGGTTGTAGTCTTATGTTAAGGTCTAGACGTGCTGCTTGTAGTCTGGAGTTGAGGCCTGCAGATCCATTTTGAGTTTCTCTGTGGGGTAGCCATGGTCCTGGTCCAGCTTGGAGAGGGTCTTTCTGACACGGAGAGCTGTGAGGCGGGCTGGAGGGCTCTGGAACCAACACTCCTTCATCACCTTGGTAATGGAAGACAGGATCTGTACACATAGAAAGAGAGAGACCCACCATAAAATCACACTGTTCTATCACTGTACGTACAGTAGAAAGTCACTATTGATGGTGTGTGTGCGCGTGTCTATACACTGACTGTACAAAACATTAGAAACACCTTCCTAATATTGACTTGCACCCCTTCCTTTTGCCCTCAGAACAGCCTCAACTTGTCAGGGCATGGACAACAAGGTGTTGTAAGCGTTCCACAGGGATGCTGGCCCATGTTGACTCCAGTACTTCCCACAGTTGTATCAATTTGGCTGGATGTCTTTTGGGTGGAGAACCATTCTTGATAAACACAAGAAACTGTTGAGGGTAAAAACCCAGCAGAATTGCAGCTCTTGACATACTCAAACCGGTGCGCCTGGCACCTACTACCATACCCCGTTCAAAGGCACTTAAATCTTTTGTCTTGAATGGCACACAGACACAATCCATGTCTCAATTGTCTCAAGGCTTAAAAATCCTTCTTTAATCTGTCTCCTCCCGTTCATATACGCATGTAATCATTTCGCTACACTCGCAATAACATCTGCTAACCATGTATATGTGACCAATAAAATGTAATTTTGATTTGATTAAAGTCGATTTATCAAGTGACATCAATAAGGGATCATAGCTTTCACCTGGATTCACCTGGTCAGACTGTCATGGAAAGATCCGGAGTTCCTAATGTTTTGTACACTCAGAGTATGTGCATCTGTGTGTCTCACCGGGTGAGAGTGCAGCCTGTTGTGCATACTGGGTCTTTGCTTGTCCAAACACACCACCTTCTTCATCTCCTCAAAGCTGGGGTCAGAGGGCACCATGTCAAAGAAAGGGGGACGGTACTCTTCCACTATCCCTGGAACAACAAACACAATCACCCCTGAGGAACATGTTACATATACAGTCAGTACCAGTATATCTACGTCTTCACTCCAAAGGAGTTGGCCAACATTCTATCTTAATGATGACTGAGGTGGCAAGGAATTGGTGGGAAAACTACAGACACTGTGACACTACAGGAACCATGACACGACAGACATCACGAAACAACAAACATAATGACACTACAGACACCATGACACTACAGACATCACGATACAACAAACATCATGACACTACAGACACTGTGACACTACAGACATCATGACACTACAGACACCATGACACTACAGACATCACGATACAACAAACATCATGACACTACAGACACCATGACACTACAGACATCATGATACAACAAACATCATGACACTACAGACACCATGACACTACAGACATCACGATACAACAAACATCATGACACTACAGACACCATGACACTACAGACATCACAATACAACAAACATAATGGCACTACAGACACTGTGACACTACAGACATCACAATACAACAAACATAATGACACTGACACCATGACACTACTCCCAAACATCTGTCTGACACTGTGACACTTCATGATCTTTGACACCATTCTCACAATACAACAAACATAATGGCACTACAGACACTGTGACCTTATTCATGGATGCCGGTCTGGGTCGTTCTTGTTTCCTTAGTTGGGGCGGAGTTGGGGAGGGTCGTCAGCTACATGGGAAACACCTGGGCCAGGTGTGTCCCAGGATAAATAGACCTCTTCCACATTCATGGAGGAGACTCTCTCCATGCAGACACCTTTGTAGATTGTGTTGTGGTTCTTGGTGGCCTTTTGTTTGCTTGCATTGGCACCTTTCAACACCTTGCATTATCACATTCATTCATGCATGCAAAACACTCACTTACACTACTGATTACTGATTACACACACCATTGTATATTTTCCTTAGTTGCTTTGGTTAATAAATATATATTTTGTTACTCCTTATCTCCACGTTGTCTCCCTTTGTTACGGGCTTTGAGTCGGTTCGTGACAAGTGGGGGCTCATCCGGGATCTTTGAACTATTGGTTTGGGAGACCGTGGAGGTACGTGTTTGGTTTGCATATTGTGTTTGAGTTTGATCGGCCCAGTATTGGTTGCTTTTGTTGCTTGGTTTGTGTGCTGCGTTGGAGAGAGATAATGGTTAGTTTCCAGGCCCTGCCTAGCCTGAACTCTTGTTCTGCTTTCTGTTGGGAAGTCAGTCTGAGGTGAGTAAATCGGCTGTGTACCTCGGTAGGAGATTTGTGTAGGGTAGTGGAACTTGCTACCTGGAGCTATAGCCTTTTACCCCTGATAGGCTTAGCGACGTGTTTCATTTTTGGACATGTTTGGCATGGTTAAATGTTTGTTATTTTTGTGTGGTGTCTGTGGACTGAGCAGTTGTCTCGGGGGCACATCTGTGGCTTGGTGGAATTTTCCAGCATGCTGGGGAGTTCTATTTCCTTGCCAGCGGGCTACAGTGCGTAAATTCCCACCGCAAATCTGCACGAAGACTAGGGTTGAGTTATTGTAGGTTTGGGGAAGCTCCATATCTCATCTCTCTTCTGTGGTGCTCAGGGTGATTGTCATTTCTCTGGTTGTGGTCTGATGTGCTCAGCAGAGGGGTTGAGCAAGATTATTTACTTTACTTATGACTATGGTGTCTCATGTACACAAGTTAATTCGCTTTCCATCAGAGGACCTGTTAGAATTATGTACTAAAGAACAGCTGTTGAAGATGGCTGACCACTACAAGGTTAAATAATTGAAATTAGTGAAATTCTGTTTCGTTGGAAGTGACTATGAATCGTTGGAAGTGACTATGAATCTTTGGAAGTGACTATGAATCGTTGGGAGTTGTAAAAATTAAAGACCCTGATGTTCTTTTCGTTGGATTTTGTAGCTGTTGTGGTCTTTTGTGCCATGTTACTGAATGTTTACGTGACTGACCATTGGTTGGGGTTGTCATCTTCTATCTTTCCTGTCTGTTCCCTCCTGGTCTTTTCTTTCCTCTTAAATATTGCTTCCTATGCGCAAAGGTTGCTGAGGTCTGGGGAGGAGGTTGGTTGGTGGAGGTGTGAATACATAACCCCTCATCAATTTGGGACTGCAGAGGCTGTGTCAATTTGGGACTGCAGAGGCTGTGTCAATTTGGGACTGCAGAGGCTGTGTCAATTTGGGACTGCAGAGGCTGTGTCAATTTGGGACTGCAGAGGCTGTGTCAATTTGGGACTGCAGAGGCTGTGTCAATTTGGGACTGCAGAGGCTGTGTCAATTTGGGACTGCAGAGGCTGTGTCAATTTGGGACTGCAGAGGCTGTGTCAATTTGGGACTGCAGAGGCTGGTATGTTGTTCCGGGGTCCTTGTTGGTCCCCGGTTTTATGGGGAGAATGTGACGACCCTCCCACTCTGTCTGCCGTATTCTGTCTTTGTTCTTGTTTCCTTATTAGGATGCCGGTGGGCGGAGTTGGGGAGGGTCGTCAGCTACATGGGAAACACCTGGGCCAGGTGTCCCAGGATAAATAGACCTCTTCCACATTCATGGAGGAGACTCTCTCCATGCAGACACCTTTGTAGATTGTGTTGTGGTTCTTGGTGGCCTATTGTTTGTTTGCATTGGCACCTTTCAACACCTTGCATTATCACATTCATTCATGCATGCAAAACACTCACTTACACTACTGATTACTGATTACACACACCATTGTATATTTTCCTAAGTTGCTTTGGTTAATAAATATATATTTTGTTACTCCTTATCTCCACGTTGTCTCCCTTTGTTACGGGCTTTGAGTCGGTTCGTGACACTGTGACACTACAGACACTGTGACACTACAGACACTGTGACACTACAGACACTGTGACACTACAGACACTGTGACACTACAGACACTGTGACACTACAGACACTGTGACACTACAGACACTGACACTACAGACACTGACACTACAGACACTGACACTACAGACACTGTGACACTACAGACACTGTGACACTACAGACACTGTGACACTACAGACACTGTGACACTACAGACACTGTGACACTACAGACACTGACACTACAGACACTGTGACACTACAGACACTGTGACACTACAGACACTGTGACACTACAGACACTGTGACACTACAGACACTGTGACACTACAGACACTGTGACACTACAGACATCATGGCACCACAGACACCATGACACTCCAAACACCATGAGACTACAGACATCTTGACACTACAGACAACATACCATTACAGACGCCATGACACCACCGACACCATGACACTGGAGACACCATGACACTACAGGCACCATGATACTACAGACACCATGATACTACAGACACCATGATACTACAGGCACCATGACACCACAGACACCATGACATTACAGACACCAAGACAGACAAAACAGAAATGAGATAGAGGGCTTTGTGATGGCCACTCCAATACCGTGACTTTGTTGTACTTAAGCCATTTTGCCACAACTTTGGAAGTATGCCTGGGGTCATTGTCCATTTGGAAGACCCATTTGCCACCAAACTTTAACTTCCTGACTGAAGTCTTGAGATGTTGCTTCAATATATCCACATAATTTTCCTCCATGATGCCATCTATTTTGTGAAGTGCACCAGTCCCTCCTGCATTAAAGCACCCCCACAACATGATGCTGCCAGCCCCGTGCTTTACGGTTGGGATGGTGTTCTTCGGCTTGCAAACCTCCCCCTTTTTCCACCAAACATAACAATGGTCATTATAGCCAAACAGTTCTATTTTTGTTTCATCAGACCAGAGGACATTTCTCCAAAAAGTATGATCTTTGTCCCCATGTGCAGTTGCAAACTGTAGACTGGCTTTTTTTATGGTGGTTTTGGAGCAGTGGCTTCTTCCTTGCTGAGCGGCGTTTCAGGTTATGTCGATTTGGGACTCGTTTTACTGTGGATACACATACTTTTGTACCTGTTTCCTCCAGCATCTTCACAAGGTCCTTTGCTGTTGTTCTGGGATTGATTTGCACTTTTCGCACCAAAGTACGTTCATCTGTAGGAGACAGAACGCGTCTCCTTCCTGAGCGGTATGACGGCTGCGTGGTCCCATGGTGTTTATACTTGCATACTATTGTTTGTACAGATGAACGTGGTACCTTCAGGCGTTTGGAAATGGCTCCCAAGGATCAACCAGACTTGTGGACATATACAAAAAAAATCTGAAGTCTTGGCTGATATCTTTTGATTTTCTCATGATGTCAAGCAAAGAGGCACTGAGTTTGAAGGTAGGCCTTGAAATACATCCACAGGTACATCTCCAATTGACTCGAATTATGTCAATTAGAAGCTTCTAAAGCCATGACATCATTTTCTGGAATTTTCCAAGCTGTTTAAAGGCACAGTCAACTTAGTGTATGTAAACTTCTGACCCACTGGAATTGTGATACAGTGAATTATAAGTGAAAAAATCTGTCTGTAAACAATTGTTGGAAAAATTACTTGTGTCATGCACAAAGTAGATGTCCTAACCGACTTGCCAAAACTATAGTTTGTTAACAAGACATTTGTGGAGTGGTTGAAAAACAAGTTTTAATGTCTCCAACCTTAGTGTATGGAAACATCCGGCTTCAACTGTATATGTTGGTTTCATACACATACATACATATTTAATTTCACACAGGACTGAAACAGTACTCTGAACTTCAGATAGTGGAGAGTAGGAGAGATGAGCTATATGTTGGACTAACAAGAGCTGAGATACGGAATCCCCGGAGAGAGAGTGTATTGTGATTGAGTTATGTGAGGCCTGGTTGTGTGTGTATGTGTGCAACTGTGTTCGTATGTGTGCGTGTGACCAAATGTGTGAATGTGTGTATGTATGCGTGTATGCATGTGTGTGCGCGTGTGTTTGTGTGTATGCATGTGTGTGTGTGTGTGTATTTGTGTGTGTGAGTGTATGCATGTGTGTGAAAGAGAGAGAGAGAGAGAGAGAGAGAGAGAGAGAGAGAGAGAGACAGAGAGACAGAGAGAGAGACAGAGAGAAAGAGACACAGAGAGAGAGAGACAGAGAGAGAGAGACAGAGAGAGAGACCGAGACAGAGAGAGAGACAGAGACAGAGAGACAGAGAGAGACAGAGAGAGACAGAGAGAGAGAGAGAGAGAGAGAGACAGACAGACAGACAGAGAGAGAGAGCATCTGGCCTATGTGAGGTGGGAGAGTGCTGACACCAGATAAGAGTGTTTATAATTACTTGACGGCTAATCATGAGAGAGGATAGAGACAGACACAGACTGCCAGATAGAACATCCTACACTGCTCAACTTCATCCCAAATGGCATCTTCTTCCTTATATAGTGCACTACTTTTGGTCAAGACCCAAAGGGGTCAAAAGGCAGTGCACTACATAGGGAATAGGGTGTCATTTGGGATGGAGTGTACATGTTCTAGAGGTCCAATAGTTCTGGTGCATGAGTATTTAGACAATTGAAATTCTACTCTCAGTACTATGCTTGACTGGATGTTGTGGTCCAGTATGTGGGTAAGTGTATTAAAATGATCAATCATGAGAAACACACCTCAGGTCACTTTGGTTAGAATGGCTTCATATTCATTCAGACAGAAGCTTTAAAACAGAGAGTACAGCACACGTGTATGTGATCCCTGCGGGAATTGAACACATGACCTTAACGTTACCAGCACTACACTCTTACAAACTGGGCCACAGTTCATGTTTCAATTAAAGACAACAGAGCATTTTTGTTGACCTCATAGTTGCATGTGTGTTCCTGTGTGTTCCTATGTGTGTGTGTTACCGTTTACTGTGGTCCTTGTGGAAATCTCCCAGAGGACTAGGCCCAGGGCCCAGATGTCTGTCTGCTTGTACGACTCAAAGATGTCCATGCGGATGCTCTCGTCCAGGACCTCCGGGGCCATGTAACGTTTGGTTCCCACTCTGGGGTTGTTCCCCACATCCAGATAGTCACTGGTCTGGGAATGCATCACAGCCAGACCTGGGGACACAACAGGGTCATGTTCACTGGGGAGAAAACATTTTGAAACAGGGAGGTCAAACCTGAATTGGCACAATAATAACAGATTTTAGTTCCACTTCAGCCCTCTCTCCTCTAGCCCTCTCTCCTCTAGCCCTCTCTCCTTCAGCCCTCTCTCCTCTATCCCTCTCTCCTTCAGCCCTCTCTCCTCTAGCCCTCTCTCCTCTATCCCTCTCTCCTTCAGCCCTCTCTCCTCTAGCCCTCTCTCCTTCAGCCCTCTCTCCTCTAGCCCTCTCTCCTTCAGCCCTCTCTCATCTAGCCCTCTCTCCTTCCCTCTCTCCTTCAGCCCTCTCTCCTCTCTCCTCAGCCCTCTCTCTCCTTCAGCCCTCTCTCCCCTCTATCCCTCTCTCCTTCAGCCCTCTCTCCCTCCTCTAGCCCTCTCCCTCCCCTCTCTCCTTCAGCCCTCTCTCCTCTATCCCTCTCTCCTTCAGCCCTCTCTCCCTCTAGCCCTCTCTCCTCTATCCCTCTCTCCTCTATCCCTCTCTCCTTCAGCCCTCTCTCTCTTCAGCCCTCCTCTAGCCCTCTCTCCTCTCTCCTCTAGCCCTCTCTCCTCTCAGCCCTCTCTCCTTCAGCCCTCTCTCCCCTCTCTCCTTCAGCCCTCCCTCTCTCCCTTCAGCCCTCTCCCCTTCAGCCCTCTCTCCTCTAGCCCTCTCCCTCAGCCCTCTCCCTTCAGCCCTCTCTCCTTCAGCCCTCTCTCCTCTCAGCCCTCTCTCCTCAGCCCTCTCTCCTTCAGCCCTCTCTCCTCTAGCCCTCTCTCAGCCCTCTCCCCTTCAGCCCTCCTTCAGCCCTCTCTCCTTCAACCCTCTATCCCTCTCTCCTCTAGTCCTCTCTCCATCAGCCCTCTCTCCTTCAGCCCTGTCTCCTCTAGCCCTCTCTCCTTCAGCCCTCTATCCCTCTCTCCTCTATCCCTCTCTCCTTCAGCCCTCTCTCCTCTATCCCTCTCTCCTTCAGCCCTCTCCTCCTCCCTCTCCCTCTTAGCCCCCTCTCTCCTCTAGCCCTCTCCCCTCCCTCTCTCCTTCAGCCCTCTCTCCTCTAGCCCTCTCTCCTTCAGCCCTCTCCCTCCTCTCTAGCCCTCTCCCCTTCAACCCTCTCTCCTCTAGCCCTCTCCCCTCCTCAGCCCTCTCTCCTTCAGCCCTCTCCCTCTCCATCAGCCCTCTCCTTCAGCCCAGCCCCTCCCTCTCCTCTCTAGCCCTCTCCTCTATCCTTCAGCCCTCTCTCCTCAGCCCTCTCTCATCTAGCCCTCTCTCCTCTAGCCCTCTCCCCTTCAACCCTCTCTCCTCTAGCCCTCTCTCCTTCAGCCCTCTCCCTTCAGCTCTCCTTCTAGCCCTCTCCTCCTTCAGCCCTCTCTCCTCTAGCCCTCTCCTCCCCTCTATCCCTCTCTCCTCTAGCCCTCTCTCCTTCAGTCCTCTCTCCTTCAGCCCTCTCTCCTCTATCCCTCTCTCCTCTAGCCCTCTCCTTCAGCCCTCTCTCCTCTATCCCCTCTCTATCCCTCTAGCCCTCTCCTTCCCTCTCTCCTTCAGCCCTCTCTCCTCTAGCCCTCTCTCCTTCAGCCCTCTCTCCTCTAGCCCTCTCTCCATCAGCCCTCTCTCCTTCAGTCCTCTCTCCTTCAGCCCTCTCTCCTTCAGCCCTCTCTTCTCTAGCCCTCTCTCCTTCAGCCCTCTCTTCTCTAGCCCTCTCCTCTATCCCTCCTTCAGCCCTCTCTCCTCAGCCCTCTCTCCTTCAGCCCTCTCTCCCCCTTCCTCTAGCCCTCTCCCCTTCAGCCCTCTATCCCTTCTCCTTCAGCCCTCTCCTCCTCTAGCCCTCTCCCCTTCAGCCCTCTCCTTCAGCACTCTCTCCTCTAGTCCTCTCTCCTTCAGCCCTCTCTCCTCTAGCCCTCTCTCCTTCAGCCCTCTATCCCTCTCTCCTCTATCCCTCTCTCCTTCAGCCCTCTCTCCTCTATCCCTCTCTCCTTCAACCCTCTATCCCTCTCTCCTCTATCCCTCTCTCCTCTATCCCTCTCTCCTTCAGCCCTCTCCTCTAGCCCTCTATCCCTCTCTCAGCCCTCTATCCCTCTCTCCTTCTCCCCTTCCTTCAGCCCTCTCCTTCAGCCCTCTCTATCCCTCTCTCCTTCAGCCCTCTCTCCCCTCTATCCTCCATCAGCCCTCTCTCCTCTATCCCCCTCAGCCCTCTCCTCTATCCCTCTCTCCTTCAGCCCTCTCTCCTCTCTCCTTTAGCCCTCTCTCCTTCAGCCCTCTCTCCTCTATCCCTCTCTCCTCTATCCCTCTCTCCTTCAGCCCTCTCTCCTCTATCCCTCTCTCCTCTAGCCCTCTCTCATTCAGCCCTCTCTCCTTCAGCCCTCTCTCCCCTATCTCCCTCTCTTTCAGCCCTCTCTCCCTCAGCCCTCTCTCCTCTAGCCCTCTCTCCTCTAGCCCTCTCCCCTTCAGCCCTCTCCCCTTCAGCCCTCTCTCCTTCAGCCCTCTCTAGCCCTCCTCCTTCAGCCCTCTCCTCCCTCTCTCCTTCAGCCCTCTCTTCTCTATCCCTCTCTCCTTCAGCCCTCTCTTCTTCAGCCCTCTCTCCTTCAGCCCTCTCTCCTCTATCCCTCTCTCCTCTATCCCTCTCTCCTTCAGCCCTCTCTCCTCTAGCCCTCTCTCCTCTATCCCTCTCTCCTTCAGCCCTCTCTCCTCTATCCCTCTCTCCTTCAGCCCTCTCCCCTTCAGCCCTCTCTCCTCTAGCCCTCTCTCCTCTATCTCTCTCCTCAGCCCTCTCTCCTATCTAGCCCTCTCTCCCTCACCCTCTCTCCCTCTAGCCCTCTCTCCTTCAGCCCTCTCCCCTTCTCCCCTCTAGCCCTCTATCCTTCAGCCCTCTCTCCTCTAGCCCTCTCTCCTTCAGCCCTCTCTCCTCTAGCCCTCTCTCCATCAGCCCTCTCTCCTTCAGCCCTGTCTCCTCTAGCCCTCTCTCCATCAGCCCTCTCTCCTTCAGCCCTCTCCCCTTCAGCCCTCTCTCCTCTAGCCCTCTCTCCTTCAGCCCTCTCTCCTCTAGCCCTCTCTCCATCAGCCCTCTCTCCTTCAGCCCTCCTTCAGCCCTCTCCTCCCCTCTCTCCTTCTAGCCCTCTCTCCTCAGCCCTCTCTCCTTCAGCCCTCTCCTTCAGCCCTCTCCCCTTCAGCCCTCTCTCCTCTAGCCCTCTCTCCTTCAGCCCTCTCTCCTCTAGCCCTCTCCCCTTCAGCCCTCTCCCCTTCAGCCCTCTATCCTTCAGCCCTCTCTCCTCTAGCCCTCTCCTTCAGCACTCTCTCCTCTAGTCCTCTCTCCATCAGCCCTCTCTCCTTCAGCCCTGTCTCCTCTAGCCCTCTCTCCTTCAGCCCTCTATCCCTCTCTCCTCTATCCCTCTCTCCTTCATCCCTCTCTCCTCTATCCCTCTCTCCTTCAGCCCTCTATCCCTCTCTCCTTCATCCCTCTCTCCCTCTCTCCTCTATCCCTCTCTCCTTCAGCCCTCTCTCCTCTATCCCTCTCTCTCTCCTCTATCCCTCTCTCCTCCCTCTCCCTTCAGCCCTCTCTCCTCTATCCCTCTTCTCCTTCAGCCCTCTCCCTCTTCAGCCCTCTCTCCCTCTATCCTCTTCAGCTCTCCCCCTTCAGCCCTCTCTCCTCTAGCCCTCCTTCAGCCCTCTCTCATCCTCTCCCTCTAGCCCTCTCCTCAACCCTCTCCTCCTCAGCCCTCCCTCTCTCCTTCAGCCCTCTCTCCTCTATCCCTCTCTCCTCTATCCCTCTCTCCTCTAGCCCTCTCCATCCCCTCTAGCCCTCTCCTCCCCTCTATCAGCCCTCCCCTCTCTCCCCTTCAGCCCTCTCTCCCTCTCTCCTTCATCCCTCTCCCTCTCCCCGTCCCTCCCTCTCCCCTTCCCCTCTATCCTCTCTCCTCTAGCCCTCTCTCATTCAGCCCTCTCTCCTTCAGCCCTCTCTCCCTATCTCCTCCTTCAGCCCTCTTTCAGCCCTCTCTCTCCCCTCAGCCCTCTCTCCTCTAGCTAGCCCTCTCTCAGCCCTCTCTCTCCTCCTCTAGCCCTCTCCTCTCTCCCTCTAGTCCTCTAGCCCTCTCTCCCTCAGCCCTCTCTCCTCTATCCCTCTCTCCTCTAGCCCTCTCTCCTCTAGCCCTCTCTCCTTCAGCCCTCTATCCTCTATCCCTCTCTACTCTATCCCTCTCCTTCAGCCCTCTCTCCTCTATCCCTCTCTCCCCTCTAGCCCTCTCTCCTTCAGCCCTCTCTCCTCTATCTATCTCTCTCTCTTTCAGCCCTCTCCCCTGTATCCCTCTCTCCTTTCCTCCCACATCATCCTCCTCTCACCCAGGTCAGCGATGCAGCACTGTCCGTTCATCTTGACCAGGATGTTTCGGCTCTTCAGGTCTCGGTGGGCGATGGCGGGTTTTCCCTGGCAGCTGAGTATCTCTGTGTGAAGATGGACCAGACCACAGGCTACAGACAGGCACATCCTTAGGCAGCCCTCTGGGTCCACGCTGCTGTACTGGAGGAAGTCGTAGAGACTACCCAGCTGGTGGAAGTGGGTGATCAGCCACAGCTGAGTAGTGGAGTTCTGAGACGTCATGTCAGATGCTATGAAGCCTGGGGCGAGAGAAGACAGAAGGTATTGTGATCGTCAGACCAGGCCAGACCAGACCAGGCCAGGCCAGGCCAGGCCAGACCAGGCCAGGCAAGCTACAACCAAGTGTACCAGAAGTCATTGAAAGGAAACAAACACTATTTTGATTCCAGGGGAATTGGTAGAAATGTAGGAATTGTTCTAAAAGTGAACTAACAGGATTACGCTGACTCACCCAGGATGTTGTCATGTCTGAGCTGTACAGTGTTGTAAATCTCTGTCTCCCTGAACCAAGACTGCTCATCCCTGGAGGAGAAGATCTTCACGGCAACACTCTCTCCCATCCAGGTGCCTCTCCACACCTCTCCATACCTGCCCTTACCTGGGTAGAGAGAGGGACAGAGGAACAGGCACACAGCAGAGATGGAGTGGGTTGGTATAACGATGTCATCATACTAGTAAGACTGGAAATGAACCCAAGGGTACATAAACTCCATAACATATTGGTTCATAAACTCCATAACATATTGGTACATGGATCCCATAACATATTGGTACATGGACTCCATAACATATTGGTACATGGACTCCATAACATATTGGTACATGGACTCCATAACATATTGGTACATGACCTCCATAACATATTGGTTCATAAACTCCATAACATATTGGTTCATAAACTCCATAACATATTCCTCTAGCCCTCTCTCTCCCATCCCTGGTACATGGACTCCATAACATATTGGTACATTAACCTCCATAACATATTGGTACATTAACTCCATAACATATTGGTACATGTATCCATAACATATTGGTACATTAACTCCATAACATATTGGTACATGAACTCCATAACATATTGGTTCATGCCCTCTATCTCCATATCTGGTACTCCATAACATATTGGTACATTAACTCCATAACATATTGGTTCATGAACTCCATAACATATTGGTACATGGAACTCCATAACATATTGGTCCACATGGAGGAAGTCGTACTCCATAACATATTGGTACATTAACTCCATAACATATTGGTACATGAACTCCATAACATATTGGTACATGGAAGTCCAAACATATTTTGATTCCATAAAATTGGTTGTTCATGAACTCCATAACATATGTCTGGTACATTAACTCCATAACATATTGGTCATCATGGAACTCCATAACATATTGGTACATTAACTCCATAACATATTGGTAGATAAACAGAGGAACAGGCATAAGCATATTGGTATAACATGTCATCATAACATAGTAAGACTGGTTCATGAACCCATAACATATTGGTTCATGAACTCCATAACATATTGGTACATGAACTCCATAACATATTGGTACATGGATCCCATAACATATTGGTTCATGAACTCCATAACATATTGGTACATGGACTCCATAACATATTGGTACATGGACTCCATAACATATTGGTACATGAACTCCATAACATATTGGTTCATAAACTCCATAACATATTGGTTCATAAACTCCATAACATATTGGTACATGGACTCCATAACATATTGGTACATGAACTCCATAACATATTGGTACATGAACTCCATAACATATTGGTACATGTACTCCATAACATATTGGTACATTAACTCCATAACATATTGGTACATGAACTCCATAACATATTGGTACATGGATCCCATAACATATTGGTTCATAAACTCCATAACATATTGGTACATTAACTCCATAACATATTGGTTCATGAACTCCATAACATATTGGTACATTAACTCCATAACATATTGGTACATGAACTCCATAACATATTGGTACATTAACTCCATAACATATTGGTTCATGAACTCCATAACATATTGGTACATGGATCCCATAACATATTGGTACATGAACTCCATAACATATTGGTACATGGATCCCATAACATATTGGTTCATTAACTCCATAACATATTGGTACATGGACTCCATAACATATTGGTACATGAACTCCATAACATATTGGTACATTAACTCCATAACATATTGGTACATGAACTCCATAACATATTGGTACATGAACTCCATAACATATTGGTACATAAACTCCATAACATATTGCTACATGAACTCCATAACATATTGGTTCATAAACTCCATAACATATTGGTACATGAACTCCATAACATATTGGTTCATAAACTCCATAACATATTGGTACATGAACTCCATAACATATTGGTACATGGACCCCATAACATATTGGTTCATAAACTCCATAACATATTGGTTCATAAACTCCATAACATATTGGTTCATAAACTCCATAACATATTGGTTCATAAACTCCATAACATATTGGTACATTAACTCCATAACATATTGGTACATGGATCCCATAACATATTGGTTCATGAACTCCATAACATATTGGTACATGAACTCCATAACATATTGGTACATTAACTCCATAACATATTGGTACATGGACCCCATAACATATTGGTACATGAACTCCATAACATATTGGTACATGAACTCCATAACATATTGGTACATGAACTCCATAACATATTGCTACATGAACTCCATAAGATAGTGGTACATAAACTCCATAACATATTGGTACATGAACTCCATAACATATTGGTTCATAAACTCCATAACATATTGGTACATGAACTCCATAACATATTGGTACATGGACCCCATAACATATTGGTTCATAAACTCCATAACATATTGGTTCATAAACTCCATAACATATTGGTACATGAACTCCATAACATATTGGTACATGAACTCCATAACATATTGGTACATGGACCCCATAACATATTGGTTCATAAACTCCATAACATATTGGTACATGGATCCCATAACATATTGGTACATGAACTCCATAACATATTGGTACATGGATCCCATAACATATTGGTACATTAACTCCATAACATATTGGTACATGGACCCCATAATATATTGGTACATGAACCCCATAGCATATTGGTACATGAACTCCATAACATAGTGGTACATAAACCCCATAACATATTGGTACATGGATCCCATAACATATTGGTACATGGACCACATAACATCTTGGTACATGAACTCCATAACATATTGGTACATAAACAAGTGAGTTTGAGTAAGGCACTGAGAGACATAAAGGAGGGAGTGAGAATGAAGAAGAGTATTTTACCGATGCACTCGACCAGAGAGATCTGTCGTGCCATGGTCCTCTGTACCAGGTATGGCAGACCAGTCCCACTGCCTGAGGTACAGAACTCATCAAAGACATCCTGCAGACACAGAGAGAGTCACACACATCAAGGATCACAGTCCCCTGCCACTTGTTGTTTCATAATATACTTTAAGTACCAATATTATTGCTAAAGGGGCAGTGATCTTGGTACTGATTCTGTGACATCTAAATGTCCTCTTGTGTATCAATACAATTAAATTCAATTTCATAAAATTCCATTCTTACCCCATAGGTGGGATCTGCCCCACTGGGGACCTTGAGCAAGGTGACGTCATGGTCCTTGTTGTAGCCAAGCCTGTGGTGCTGTGATCTGGAGCAGAGCCACGACACCAGTCCACACACACCCACAGTGAGGATCAGCAGCAGCGTCAGGGGGACAGCCACCAGAAGAATCACACCGTTCCCCTCCCTCGTAGGCTCCGCTGCTGGACAGTCGACACACACAGGGTCATACAGGTGAGAGGGAATAGCAGAAAGACAAGATGATTTTGATATAAAAGCCCACCAACAGCCACCAGGGGGCATCAGAGGCCTGTATGACACTGACCTGCTAGTCAGACTCCCAGAGAGTTCTGTATGGCACTGCCCTGTTAGTCAGACTCCCAGAGTTCTGTATGACACTGCCCTGTTAGTCAGACTCCCAGAGAGTTCTGTATGACACTGACCTATTAGTCAGACTCCCAGAGAGTTCTGTATGACACTGACCTGTTAGTCAGACTCCCAGAGTTCTGTATGACACTGACCTATTAGTCAGACTCCCAGAGAGTTCTGTATGACACTGACCTATTAGTCAGACTCCCAGAGAGTTCTGTATGACACTGACCTATTAGTCAGACTCCCAGAGAGTTCTGTATGACACTGACCTGTTAGTCAGACTCCCAGAGAGTTCTGTATGACACTGCCCTGTTAGTCAGACTCCCAGAGTTCTGTATGACACTGCCCTGTTAGTCAGACTCCCAGAGAGTTCTGTATGACACTGCTCTGTTAGTCAGACTCCCAGAGAGTTCTGTATGACACTTCCCTGTTAGTCAAGACTCCCAGAGAGTTCTGTATGACACTGCCCTGTTAGTCAGACTACCAGAGAGTTCTGTATGACACTGCTCTGTTAGTCAGACTCCCAGAGAGTTCTGTATGACACTGACCTGTTAGTCAGACTCCCAGAGAGTTCTGTATGACACTGCCCTGTTAGTCAGACTCCCAGAGAGTTCTGTATGACACTGCCCTGTTAGTCAGACTCCCAGAGTTCTGTATGACACTGCCCTGTTAGTCAGACAACCAGAGAGTTCTGTATGACACTGCTCTGTTAGTCAGACTCCCAGAGAGTTCTGTATGACACTTCCCTGTTAGTCAAGACTCCCAGAGAGTTCTGTATGACACTGCCCTGTTAGTCAGACTCCCAGAGAGTTCTGTATGACACTGCCCTGTTAGTCAGACTCCCAGAGTTTCTGTATGACACTGACCTGTTAGTCAGACTCCCAGAGAGTTCTGTATGACACTGCCCTGTTAGTCAGACTCCCAGAGAGTTCTGTATGACACTAACCTGTTAGTCAGACTCCCAGAGAGTTCTGTATGACACTGCCCTGTTAGTCAGACTCCCTGAGGAGTTGTTCCATAATAGAACTACTGAAATATGAGCCTCAAGTTTGACTGCTGGTCTCATTTTCTGCCTGATAGTTAATGGATTGATTCAAGTCACTGACTGACGAGAGAATGTCATGGGTCTGAATCAGTCCCTGATTCTAGAGGGGAAGTATGGACCTCATATGAGACCAGACATGCCATAAGGGGTTCTACACTGTTGGAGAGGCTTCTAGAGTAGATGCCGGGTTCTGACCTGGGTCTGGTGGAGCGGAGCTGTTGACATTACAGAGAGGGGGTTCTAGACTAAAGAACATGTATCTCTAGTGTTCTGACCTGGGTCTGGTGGAGCGGAGCTGTTGACATTACAGAGACGGGGTTCTAGACTAAAGAACATGTATCTCCAGTGTTCTGACCTGGGTCTGGTGGAGCCAGACATGTTGACATTACAGAGAGGGGGTTCTAGACTAAAGAACATGTATCTCCAGTGTTCTGACCTGGGTCTGGTGGAGCGGAGCTGTTGACATTACAGAGAGGGGGTTCTAGACTAAAGAACATGTATCTCCAGTGTTCTGACCTGGGTCTGGTGGAGCGGAGCTGTTGACATTACAGAGAGGGGTTCTAGACTAAAGAACATGTATCTCCAGTGTTCTGACCTGGGTCTGGTGGAGCGGAGCTGTTGACATTACAGAGAGGGGGTTCTAGACTAAAGAACATGTATCTCCAGTGTTCTGACCTGGGTCTGGTGGAGCGGAGCTGTTGACATTACAGAGAGGGGTTCTAGACTAAAGAACATGTATCTCCAGTGTTCTGACCTGGGTCTGGTGGAGCGGAGCTGTTGACATTACAGAGAGGGGGTTCTAGACTAAAGAACATGTATCTCCAGTGTTCTGACCTGGGTCTGGTGGAGCGGAGCTGTTGACATTACAGAGAGGGGGTTCTAGACTAAAGAACATGTATCTCCAGTGTTCTGACCTGGGTCTGGTGGAGCGGAGCTGTTGACATTACAGAGAGGGGGTTCTAGACTAAAGAACATGTATCTCCAGTGTTCTGACCTGGGTCTGGTGGAGCGGAGCTGTTGACATTACAGAGAGGGGGTTCTAGACTAAAGAACATGTATCTCCAGTGTTCTGACCTGGGTCTGGTGGAGCGGAGCTGTTGACATTACAGAGAGGGGGTTCTAGACTAAAGAACATGTATCTCCAGTGTTCTGACCTGGGTCTGGTGGAGCTCCGGAGCTGACATTACAGAGGGGGTTCTAGACTAAAGCTGTTGACATTACAGAGAGGGGGTTCTAGACTAAAGAACATGTATCTCCAGTGTTCTGACCTGGGTCTGGTGGAGCGGAGCTGTTGACATTACAGAGAGGGGGTTCTAGACTAAAGAACATGTATCTCCAGTGTTCTGACCTGGGTCTGGTGGAGCGGAGCTGTTGACATTACAGAGAGGGGGTTCTAGACTAAAGAACATGTATCTCCAGTGTTCTGACCTGGGTCTGGTGGAGCGGAGCTGTTGACATTACAGAGAGGGGGTTCTAGACTAAAGAACATGTATCTCCAGTGTTCTGACCTGGGTCTGGTGGAGCGGAGCTGTTGACATTACAGAGAGGGGGTTCTAGACTAAAGAACATGTATCTCCAGTGTTCTGACCTGGGTCTGGTGGAGCGGAGCTGTTGACATTACAGAGAGGGGGTTCTAGACTAAAGAACATGTATCTCCAGTGTTCTGACCTGGGTCTGGTGGAGCGGAGCTGTTGACATTACAGAGAGGGGGTTCTAGACTAAAGAACATGTATCTCCAGTGTTCTGACCTGGGTCTGGTGGAGCGGAGCTGTTGACATTACAGAGAGGGGGTTCTAGACTAAAGAACATGTATCTCCAGTGTTCTGACCTGGGTCTGGTGGAGCGGAGCTGTTGACATTACAGAGAGGGGGTTCTAGACTAAAGAACATGTATCTCCAGTGTTCTGACCTGGGTCTGGTGGAGCGGAGCTGTTGACATTACAGAGAGGGGGTTCTAGACTAAAGAACATGTATCTCCAGTGTTCTGACCTGGGTCTGGTGGAGCGGAGCTGTTGACATTACAGAGAGGGGGTTCTAGACTAAAGAACATGTATCTCCAGTGTTGTGACCTGGGTCTGGTGGAGCGGAGCTGTTGACATTACAGAGAGGGGGTTCTAGACTAAAGAACATGTATCTCCAGTGTTGTGACCTGGGTCTGGTGGAGCGGAGCTGTTGACATTACAGAGAGGGGTTCTAGACTAAAGAACATGTATCTCCAGTGTTGTGACCTGGGTCTGGTGGAGCGGAGCTGTTGACATTACAGAGAGGGGGTTCTAGACTAAAGAACATGTATCTCCAGTGTTCTGACCTGGGTCTGGTGGAGCGGAGCTGTTGACATTACAGAGAGGGGTTCTAGACTAAAGAACATGTATCTCCAGTGTTCTGACCTGGGTCTGGTGGAGCGGAGCTGTTGACATTACAGAGAGGGGTTCTAGACTAAAGAACATGTATCTCCAGTGTTCTGACCTGGGTCTGGTGGAGCGGAGCTGTTGACATTACAGAGAGGGGGTTCTAGACTAAAGAACATGTATCTCCAGTGTTCTGACCTGGGTCTGGTGGAGCGGAGCTGTTGACATTACAGAGAGGGGTTCTAGACTAAAGAACATGTATCTCCAGTGTTCTGACCTGGGTCTGGTGGAGCGGAGCTGTTGACATTACAGAGAGGGGGTTCTAGACTAAAGAACATGTATCTCCAGTGTTCTGACCTGGGTCTGGTGGAGCGGAGCTGTTGACATTACAGAGAGGGGGTTCTAGACTAAAGAACATGTATCTCCAGTGTTCTGACCTGGGTCTGGTGGAGCGGAGCTGTTGACATTACAGAGAGGGGGTTCTAGACTAAAGAACATGTATCTCCAGTGTTCTGACCTGGGTCTGGTGGAGCGGAGCTGTTGACATTACAGAGAGGGGGTTCTAGACTAAAGAACATGTATCTCCAGTGTTCTGACCTGGGTCTGGTGGAGCGGAGCTGTTGACATTACAGAGAGGGGGTTCTAGACTAAAGAACATGTATCTCCAGTGTTCTGACCTGGGTCTGGTGGAGCGGAGCTGTTGACATTACAGAGAGGGGGTTCTAGACTAAAGAACATGTATCTCCAGTGTTCTGACCTGGGTCTGGTGGAGCGGAGCTGTTGACATTACAGAGAGGGGGTTCTAGACTAAAGAACATGTATCTCCAGTGTTCTGACCTGGGTCTGGTGGAGCGGAGCTGTTGACATTACAGAGAGGGGGTTCTAGACTAAAGAACATGTATCTCCAGTGTTCTGACCTGGGTCTGGTGGAGCGGAGCTGTTGACATTACAGAGAGGGGTTCTAGACTAAAGAACATGTATCTCCAGTGTTCTGACCTGGGTCTGGTGGAGCGGAGCTGTTGACATTACAGAGAGGGGGTTCTAGACTAAAGAACATGTATCTCCAGTGTTCTGACCTGGGTCTGGTGGAGCGGAGCTGTTGACATTACAGAGAGGGGTTCTAGACTAAAGAACATGTATCTCCAGTGTTCTGACCTGGGTCTGGTGGAGCGGAGCTGTTGACATTACAGAGAGGGGGTTCTAGACTAAAGAACATGTATCTCCAGTGTTCTGACCTGGGTCTGGTGGAGCGGAGCTGTTGACATTACAGAGAGGGGGTTCTAGACTAAAGAACATGTATCTCCAGTGTTCTGACCTGGGTCTGGTGGAGCGGAGCTGTTGACATTACAGAGAGGGGGTTCTAGACTAAAGAACATGTATCTCCAGTGTTCTGACCTGGGTCTGGTGGAGCGGAGCTGTTGACATTACAGAGAGGGGTTCTAGACTAAAGAACATGTATCTCCAGTGTTCTGACCTGGGTCTGGTGGAGCGGAGCTGTTGACATTACAGAGAGGGGGTTCTAGACTAAAGAACATGTATCTCCAGTGTTCTGACCTGGGTCTGGTGGAGCGGAGCTGTTGACATTACAGAGAGGGGTTCTAGACTAAAGAACATGTATCTCCAGTGTTCTGACCTGGGTCTGGTGGAGCGGAGCTGTTGACATTACAGAGGGGGTTCTAGACTAAAGAACATGTATCTCCAGTGTTCTGACCTGGGTCTGGTGGAGCGGAGCTGTTGACATTACAGAGAGGGGTTCTAGACTAAAGAACATGTATCTCCAGTGTTCTGACCTGGGTCTGGTGGAGCGGAGCTGTTGACATTACAGAGAGGGGGTTCTAGACTAAAGAACATGTATCTCCAGTGTTCTGACCTGGGTCTGGTGGAGCGGAGCTGTTGACATTACAGAGAGGGGTTCTAGACTAAAGAACATGTATCTCCAGTGTTCTGACCTGGGTCTGGTGGAGCGGAGCTGTTGACATTACAGAGAGGGGTTCTAGACTAAAGAACATGTATCTCCAGTGTTCTGACCTGGGTCTGGTGGAGCGGAGCTGTTGACATTACAGAGAGGGGGTTCTAGACTAAAGAACATGTATCTCCAGTGTTCTGACCTGGGTCTGGTGGAGCGGAGCTGTTGACATTACAGAGAGGGGTTCTAGACTAAAGAACATGTATCTCCAGTGTTCTGACCTGGGTCTGGTGGAGCGGAGCTGTTGACATTACAGAGAGGGGGTTCTAGACTAAAGAACATGTATCTCCAGTGTTCTGACCTGGGTCTGGTGGAGCGGAGCTGTTGACATTACAGAGAGGGGTTCTAGACTAAAGAACATGTATCTCCAGTGTTCTGACCTGGGTCTGGTGGAGCGGAGCTGTTGACATTACAGAGAGGGGGTTCTAGACTAAAGAACATGTATCTCCAGTGTTCTGACCTGGGTCTGGTGGAGCGGAGCTGTTGACATTACAGAGAGGGGTTCTAGACTAAAGAACATGTATCTCCAGTGTTCTGACCTGGGTCTGGTGGAGCGGAGCTGTTGACATTACAGAGAGGGGGTTCTAGACTAAAGAACATGTATCTCCAGTGTTCTGACCTGGGTCTGGTGGAGCGGAGCTGTTGACATTACAGAGAGGGGGTTCTAGACTAAAGAACATGTATCTCCAGTGTTCTGACCTGGGTCTGGTGGAGCGGAGCTGTTGACATTACAGAGAGGGGGTTCTAGACTAAAGAACATGTATCTCCAGTGTTCTGACCTGGGTCTGGTGGAGCGGAGCTGTTGACATTACAGAGAGGGGGTTCTAGACTAAAGAACATGTATCTCCAGTGTTCTGACCTGGGTCTGGTGGAGCGGAGCTGTTGACATTACAGAGAGGGGGTTCTAGACTAAAGAACATGTATCTCCAGTGTTCTGACCTGGGTCTGGTGGAGCGGAGCTGTTGACATTACAGAGAGGGGGTTCTAGACTAAAGAACATGTATCTCCAGTGTTCTGACCTGGGTCTGGTGGAGCGGAGCTGTTGACATTACAGAGAGGGGGTTCTAGACTAAAGAACATGTATCTCCAGTGTTCTGACCTGGGTCTGGTGGAGCGGAGCTGTTGACATTACAGAGAGGGGGTTCTAGACTAAAGAACATGTATCTCCAGTGTTGTGACCTGGGTCTGGTGGAGCGGAGCTGTTGACATTACAGAGAGGGGGTTCTAGACTAAAGAACATGTATCTCCAGTGTTCTGACCTGGGTCTGGTGGAGCGGAGCTGTTGACATTACAGAGAGGGGGTTCTAGACTAAAGAACATGTATCTCCAGTGTTGTGACCTGGGTCTGGTGGAGCGGAGCTGTTGACATTACAGAGAGGGGGTTCTAGACTAAAGAACCTGTATCTCCAGTGTTCTGACCTGGGTCTGGTGGAGCGGAGCTGTTGACATTACAGAGAGGGGGTTCTAGACTAAAGAACATGTATCTCCAGTGTTCTGACCTGGGTCTGGTGGAGCGGAGCTGTTGACATTACAGAGAGGGGTTTCTAGACTAAAGAACCTGTATCTCCAGTGTTCTGACCTGGGTCTGGTGGAGCGGAGCTGTTGACATTACAGAGAGGGGGTTCTAGACTAAAGAACATGTATCTCCAGTGTTCTGACCTGGGTCTGGTGGAGCGGAGCTGTTGACATTACAGAGAGGGGGTTCTAGACTAAAGAACATGTATCTCCAGTGTTCTGACCTGGGTCTGGTGGAGCGGAGCTGTTGACATTACAGAGAGGGGGTTCTAGACTAAAGAACATGTATCTCCAGTGTTCTGACCTGGGTCTGGTGGAGCGGAGCTGTTGACATTACAGAGAGGGGGTTCTAGACTAAAGAACATGTATCTCCAGTGTTCTGACCTGGGTCTGGTGGAGCGGAGCTGTTGACATTACAGAGAGGGGGTTCTAGACTAAAGAACATGTATCTCCAGTGTTCTGACCTGGGTCTGGTGGAGCGGAGCTGTTGACATTACAGAGAGGGGGTTCTAGACTAAAGAACATGTATCTCCAGTGTTCTGACCTGGGTCTGGTGGAGCGGAGCTGTTGACATTACAGAGAGGGGGTTCTAGACTAAAGAACATGTATCTCCAGTGTTCTGACCTGGGTCTGGTGGAGCGGAGCTGTTGACATTACAGAGAGGGGTTCTAGACTAAAGAACATGTATCTCCAGTGTTGTGACCTGGGTCTGGTGGAGCGGAGCTGTTGACATTACAGAGAGGGGGTTCTAGACTAAAGAACATGTATCTCCAGTGTTCTGACCTGGGTCTGGTGGAGCGGAGCTGTTGACATTACAGAGAGGGGGTTCTAGACTAAAGAACATGTATCTCCAGTGTTCTGACCTGGGTCTGGTGGAGCGGAGCTGTTGACATTACAGAGAGGGGGTTCTAGACTAAAGAACATGTATCTCCAGTGTTCTGACCTGGGTCTGGTGGAGCGGAGCTGTTGACATTACAGAGGTTGTTGGAGCAGCAGAGGACATACAGTCCCAGGAAGTTGGTGGAACACTGTTCCTTGTAGTGGTCCTTGTGGAAGCAGCCCCTCTCCTCTCTGCCATGCACCTTGGTGTAGAAGCAGTAGGCACCTCTACAGGTGCCGTTCCTACATGTCCCCTTGTTGTTCTCACATGTACACAGAAGGTTGGTGCTGTCGTCAGGGCCTGGGGGAGAGGGAACCATTGAGTGTGTGTGCTGTGTAAGTATGCAAAAAACACATGCTCGCACGCACGCACACACGCACAAACATGAACATAAAGGCACAGATTTATAATAAACAGTAACACAGCTCTATAGAGTAACTGTGGTTCACAATATTACACAGAAACAAACGTACCCTCTGATGATGACCCCACGGATGACTGATCTGCAAAATATAAAAGACAGTGGTGAGAGAAAGTCCAGGTTTGGTGGGCCTGAGACTGGGCCTGAGACTGGGCCTGAGGATGGAGCTGGGCCTGAGACTGGGCCTGAGACTGGGCCTGGGGCTGAGACTGGGCCTGAGACTGGGCCTGAGACTGGGCCTGAGACTGGGCCTGAGACTGGGCCTGAGACTGGGCCTGAGGATGGAGCTGGGCCTGAGACTGGGCCTGAGACTGGGCCTGAGACTGGGCCTGAGGATGGAGCTGGGCCTGGGGCTGGGCCTGAGGCAGGGCCTGAGGATGGAGCTGGGCCTGGGGCTGGGCCTGGGGCTGGGCCTGAGGATGGAGCTGGGCCTGAGGATGGAGCTGGGCCTGGGGATGGGCCTGAGGCTGGGCCTGAGGATGGAGCTCGGCGTGAGGATGGAGCTGGGCCTGCGGATGGAGCTGGGCCTGAGGATGGAGCTGGGCCTGGGGATGGAGCTGGGCCTGGGGATGGGCCTGACTGGAGCAAAAGAGAAACCTCAGTGGAGACGAGAGGGGTTTCTCTCTCTCTCTCACTGAGGGGGGTATCTCTCTCTCACTGAGGTGGGTTTCTCTCTCTCTCCCCCTGAGGGGGGTTTCTGTCTCTCTCTCTCCCCTGAGGGGTGTTTCTCTCTCTCCCCCTGAGGGGGGTTTCTCTCTCTCTCCCTGAGGGGGGTTCTCTCTCTCTCTCCCTAAGGGGGGTTTCTCTCTCTCTCCTGAGGGGGTATCTCTCTCTCCCCTAAGGGGGTTTCTCTCTCTCCCCCTGTGGGGGTATCTCTCTCTCCTCCCTGAGGGGTTTCTCTCTCTCCCTGAGGGGGGTTTCTTTCTCTCTCTGAGGGGGGTATCTCTCTCTCTCTCTCTCCATAAGGGGGGTTTCTCTCTCTCTCCCTGAGGGGGGTATCTCTCTCTCTCCCTAAGGGGGTTTCTCTCTCTCTCCCTGAGGGGGTTTCTCTATCTCTCCCTGAGAGTTATTTCTCTTTCTCTCCCTGAGGGGGGTTTCTTTCTATCTCTGAGGGGGGTATCTCTCTCTCTCCCTAAGGGGGGGGTTCTCTCTCTCTCCCTGAGGGGGGTATCTCTCACTCTCCCTAAGGGGGGTTTCTCTCTCTCTCCCTGAGGGGTGTTTTTCTCTCTCTCCCTAAGGGGTGTTTCTCTCTCTCTCCCTAAGGGGTGTTTCTCTCTCTCCCTAAGGGGTGTTTCTCTGTCTCTCCCTGAGGGGTGTTTTTCTCTCTCTCCCTAAGGGGTGTTTCTCTATCTCCCTAAGGGGTGTTTCTCTATCTCCCTAAGGGGTGTTTCTCTATCTCTCCCTGAGGGGGTTTCTCTCTCTCTCCCTGAGGGGGGTTTCTCTCTCTCTCCCCAATAGGTGTTTTTCTCTCTCTCCCTAAGGGGGTTTCTCTCTCCCTGAGGGGGGTTTCCCCTCCCTAAGGGGTGTTTCTCTCCCTCTCCCTAAGGGGGTTTCTCTCTCTCCCTGGGGGGAAGGTGTCTCTCTCTCTCACTGAGGGGGTTTCTCTCTCTCTCCCTGAAGGGGGTTTCTCTCTCTCTCCCTAAGGGGGGTTTCTCTCTCCCTAAGGGGTGTTTCTCTCTCTCTCCCTGAGGGGGTTTCTCTATCTCTCCCTAAGGGGGGTTTCTCTCTCCCTAAGGGGGGTTTTTCTCTCTCTCCCTAAGGGGTGTTTCTCTCTCTCTCCCTGAGGGGGGTTTCTCTGTCTCTCCCTGAGGGGGGTTTCTTTCAGTCTCTGAGGGGGTTTCTCTCTCTCCCAGAGGGGGTTTTCTCTCTCTCTCTCTCTCTCTCTCTCCCTGAGGGGGGTTACTCTCTCTCTCTCCCTGAGGGGGTATCTCTCTCTCCCTAAGGGGGGGTCTCTCTCTCTCTCTCTCTCTCCCTGAGGGGGGTTTCTCTCTCTCTCGTCCCCCTGAGGGGGTTTCTCTCTCCCTGAGGGGCGTTTCTCTCTCTCTCCCTGAGGGGGGTTTCTCTTTCTCCCTAAGGGGGGTTACTCTCTCTCTCTCTAAGGGGTGTTTCTCTCTCTCTCTCCCTAAGGGGTTTCTCTCTCTCTCCCTGAGGGGGGTTTCTTTCTCTCTCTGAGGGGGGGAATCTCTCTCTCTCCATAAGGGGGGTTTCTCTCTCTCTCCCTGAGGGGGTTTCTCTCTCTCTCCCTAAGGGGTGTTTCTCTCTCTCTCCCTGAGGGGCGTTTCTCTTTCTCTCCCTGAGTGGGGTTTCTCTCTCTCTCCCCGAGGGGGTTTCTCTCTCTCTCCATAAGGGGGGTTTCTCTCTCTCTCCCTGAGGGGTGTTTCTCTCCCTCTCCCTAAGGGGGTTTCTCTTTCCCTGAGGGGGGTATCTCTCTCTCTCCCTAAGGGGGGTTTCTCTCTCTCTCACTGAGGGAGGTATCTCTCTCTCACCCTAAGGGGGTTTCTCTCTCTCCCTGAGGGGTGTTTTTCTCTCTCTCCCTAAGGGGTATTTCTCTCTCTCCCTAAGGGGTGTTTCTCTCTCTCCCTAAGGGGGGTTTCTCTCTCTCCCTGAGGGTGTTTCTCTCTCTCTCCCTAAGGGGTGTTTTTCTCTCTCTCCCTGAGGGGTGTTTTTCTCTCTCTCCCTAAGGGGTGTTTTTCTCTCTCTCCCTAAGGGGGGTTTCTCTCTCTCCCTAAGGGGTGTTTTTCTCTCTCCCTAAGGGGGGTTTCTCTCTCTCCTAAGGGGGTTTCTCTCTCTCCCTAAGGGGTGTTTTTCTCTCTCTCCCTGAGGGGTGTTTCTCTTTCTCTCCCTGAGGGGGGTTTCTCTTTCTCTCCCTGAGGGGGGTTTCTCTTTCTCTCCCTGAGGGGGGTTTCTCTCTCTCTCCCTAAGGGGGTTTCTCTCTCTCCCTAAGGGGTGTTTCTCTCTCTCTCCCTAAGGGGGTTTCTCTCTCCCTGAGGGGGGTTTCCCTATCTCCCTAAGGGGTGTTTCTCTCTCTCTCCCTAAGGGGGATTCTCTCTCTCTCCATAAGGGGTTTTTCTCTCTCCCTAAGGGGGTTTCTCTCTCTCCCCTGGGGGGGGGTTCTCTCTCTCTCCCTAAGGGGGTTTCTCTCTCTCCCTGGGGGGGAAGGTGTCTCTCTCTCTCACTGAGGGGGTTTCTCTCTCTCTCAATGAGGGGGTTTCTCTCTCTCTCCCTAAGGGGGGTTTCTCTATCTCTCCCTAAGGGGGTTTCTCTCTCCTGAGGGGGGTTTCTCTCTCTCCCTAAGGGGGTTTCTCTCTCGCCCTAAGGGGTGTTCCCCTCTCTCTCCCTGAGGGGGTTTCTCTATCTCTCCCCGAGGGGGGTTTCTCTCTCTCTCCCCGAGGGGGTTTCTCTCTCTCTCCCTAAGGGGTGTTTCTCTCTCTCTCCCTGAGGGTTGTTTCTCTCCCTCTCCCTAAGGGGGTTTCTCTCTCCCTGAGGGGGGTTTCTCTCTCCCTGAGGCCAACAGGTCAGGGCTCTCACCCACACTTCCTTTTCTCTGTTGTTTCAATACAGTACGAAAACGAGCACTTCTCATCTACATTACACACACATCTGCACCCAGCTGATTCCCCAGCAGCAGCAACACACTCACTTACACTCAGATACACAAACAAAAGGACAGACACAAATACACAAAGGTTTAAAAAAAACACACAAACACACTTGTGATTATGTAAGCTAGCACACCTAAAGATACAAACACACACACATCACCTTTGTTGAATTACCTGCATGAGCGGTGGAGGTCCACAGGCACATCCCAGATAGCAGCACTGTGAGCATTGCAGCACCCCCCATATCTGTCAGAGAGACAAGACAGCAATTAGAGCTGCTGTGATTATGCTTCTTTTAAGGCTTTTAGAGACTCAAAGAAAGAATCTTGGAATACACAGTTCTCTCTCACATGCAGTTTCATAAGCTCCTACTAAGCTTCACAATTAACGTCAACTTCTAGGTTTCCTCTCATTTCCCCTCTCTCTCGCTCTCTCTATATCTATTCTCTCTCTCTCTCTCTCTCTCTCTCTCTCTCTTAGCTCCTATCAATCAGTCCTCCCACTCTCTCTGTCTGAGTGTGACAGCCAGGCCTGGCTGCGGTGGCTGAGCTGAGTGGACATGTCTGCCAAAAAGAACACCAAATGGAACCAGATGCAGTCAGATCCATGCAGCTCTTGCCCAGCAAACAGTCAACTTTCCTACAACCTCCTAATGGAGTCCCCAGTTTGGTTTCCAGCTAACGTTATGACAACATTGGCCCCAGCTGGTGGTCAGAGTCATACAGCCCCAGTCAGTTAGTCCCCAGTCTGTCAGCAGAGGAAGTTGTGAGGTCAAAAACAATAACAGAGTGAGTGCCAGGCGCAGGGTCCAGTCAGTCTGCCTGCTCTGTAATTACTGTAGGTGATGGGAGAGGAGGCTTTGTGTGTGTCCAGCCCCTGTGTGTGTGAGTGTGCGAGTGTGTGTGTGTGTGTGTGTGTGTGTGTGTGGCTGCCCCGGCCCAGAGGGGGGGGGGGGTGCTCATTGTTCAGGTCTGCACTTCTGTGGGTCACGCAAGCTAGAGAGGCTAGAGGCTGGAGAATGGGTTTCTTTGGCCTGTCATATCTGGAGGAAACCTGGCACCATCCCTACGGTGAAGCATGGTGGTGGCAGCATCATGCTGAGGGGATGTTTTTCAGTGGCAGGGACTGGGAGACTAGTCAGAATTGAGGCAAAGATGAACGGAGCAAAGTACAGAGAGATCCTTGATGAAAACCTGCTCCAGGTTCACCTTCCAACAGGACAACGACTCTAAGCACACAGCCAACACAACACAGGAGTGGCTTCGGGGCAAGTATCTGAATGACCTTGAGTGGCCCAGCCAGAGCCCGGACTTGAACCCGATCGAACATCTCTGGAGAGACCTGAAAATAGCTGTGCTGCGATGCACCCCATCCAACCCGACAGAGCTTGAGAGGATCTGCAGAGAACAATGGGAGAAACTCCCAAAATATAGATGTGCCAAGCTTGTAGCGTCATACCCAAAGAAGAGTCAAGGCTGTAATCGCTGCCCAAGGTGCTTCAACAAAGTACAGAGTAAAAGGTCTGAATATTTATGTGAATGTGATATTTTTTTTTTTTTTTTTTTGTAATGCATTTACAAAAATGTCTAAAAACCTGTTTTTGCTTTGTCATTGTGGGGTATTTTGTGTAGATTGATGAGGAAAAAATAGAATTTAATCAATTTTGGAATAAGGCTGTAACATAACAAAATGTGGAAAAAGTCAAGGGGTCTGACTATTCTGGACTCTGACATTGCTTGTTCTGATATTTCTTAATTTAAATTTGTGTGTATCGTTTTGTATTGCTAGGTATTACTAGAAACACAAGAATTTTGCTGCACCTGCGATACCATCTGCCAATATGTGAACGCAACCAATAAATAATTTGATTTGATCTGCGGGGCTCCAGCTCAACTCAAGCATATGATACAAATACAGTAATGTCAATTCTAGAACACCAAGGAGTTCTGGTTTGGCATTGAGGTACAAGGCCACAAAGGGTTCTGAGTCCCACAGCCCTACCACAATACATCTCCAAGCCAATCCGTGGTGCATTATTACACACGGACTAGCAGAGACTTTGTTAGCATTTCCTGTACGATGCATCCCTTGAGAAAAGCCCAGCAGCTGAAACTTCAGGGCGACCTTGTATTTAACTGAATAGTAACTGTTCTGTTTTTGGGACATGCATGCTCCCCATTCTTCACTGTATCATGCAGCATCTGACATGTCAGCTGTGGTTTAATATGAGGGCCTTTAGGAAGACAAACATTGTGTAAACACAGCTCCACTCATTGAATTGGCCTATTCTCTATGGAGGACACAAACCCCACTGTCTCTGATTCCTTCTTTAGTTCAGATCTGCCTTCTCCACCGCAGACTAAATGTCCCCACTTGTCTGAATTGTCCTTATTTTACTACACTTGTGAGGACTCTAGTCCCCACAAGGATAGTACAACCAAACACACACATACACACACACATACTTCCTCTCTCTCTGTGTCTTCTTGTTTGTCTCCACTCTGTTCACAACACCACGGTCTTTACTCAGACCTGTGGGAAAACACAGCCCTTGTCATCTTTTCACTCTCATCTGAAAAGCATCTCAGTCCCATCTCTCAATCCATTTTACATAGTTGTTGTGATGGTGGGGAGGAAAGTCACATCTGGAATACATAGATGTTGTGGTGGTGGGGGAGGATAGTCCCCTCTGGATTACATAGATGTTGTGGTGGTGGGGAGGATAGTCCCCTCTGGAATACATAGATGTTGTGGTGGTGGGGGAGGATAGTCCCTTACATAGATGTTGTGGTGGTGGGGAATACATAGATGTTGTGGTGGTGGGGGAGGATAGTCCCCTCTGGATTACATAGATGTTGTGGTGGTGGGGGAGGATAGTCCCCTCTGGATTACATAGATGTTGTGGTGGTGGGGAGGATAGTCCCCTCTGGAATACATAGATGTTGTGGTGGTGGGGGAGGATAGTCCCCTCTGGATTACATAGATGTTGTGGTGGTGGGGGAGGATAGTCCCCTCTGGAATACATAGATGTTGTGGTGGTGGGGGAGGATAGTCCCCTCTGGAATACATAGATGTTGTGGTGGTGGGGGGAGTCCCTCTGGATACATAGATGTTGTGGTGGTGGGGAGGATAGTCCCCTCTGGAATACATAGATGTTGTGGTGGTGGGGAGGATAGTCCCCTCTGGAATACATAGATGTTGTGGTGGTGGGGAGGATAGTCCCCTCTGGAATACATAGATGTTGTGGTGGTGGGGAGGATAGTCCCCTCTGGAATACATAGATGTTGTGGTGGTGGGGAGGAAAGTCCCCTCTGGATTACATAGATGTTGTGGTGGTGGGGAGGATAGTCCCCTCTGGATTACATAGATGTTGTGGTGGTGGGGGAGGATAGTCCCCTCTGGATTACATAGATGTTGTGGTGGTGGGGGAGGATAGTCCCCTCTGGATTACATAGATGTTGTGGTGGTGGGGGAGGATAGTCCCCTCTGGAATACATAGATGTTGTGGTGGTGGGGGAGGATAGTCCCCTCTGGAATACATAGATGTTGTGGTGGTGGGGAGGATAGTCCCCTCTGGATTACATAGATGTTGTGGTGGTGGGGAAGAAAGTCCCCTCTGGATTACATAGATGTTGTGGTGGTGGGGAGGATAGTCCCCTCTGGATAGTCCCCTCTGGAATACATAGATGTTGTGGTGGTGGGGAGGATAGTCCCCTCTGGAATACATAGATGTTGTGGTGGTGGGGAGGATAGTCCCCTCTGGATTACATAGATGTTGTGGTGGTGGGGAGGATAGTCCCCTCTGGATTACATAGATGTTGTGGTGGTGGGGAGGAAAGTCCCCTCTGGATTACATAGATGTTGTGGTGGTGGGGAGGATAGTCCCCTCTGGATTACATAGATGTTGTGGTGGTGGGGAGGATAGTCCCCTCTGGATTACATAGATGTTGTGGTGGTGGGGGAGGATAGTCCCCTCTGGAATACATAGATGTTGTGGTGGTGGGGGAGGATAGTCCCCTCTGGAATACATAGATGTTGTGGTGGTGGGGAGGAAAGTCCCCTCTGGAATACATAGATGTTGTGGTGGTGGGGGAGGAAAGTCCCCTCTGGATTACATAGATGTTGTGGTGGTGGGGAGGATAGTCCCCTCTGGAATACATAGATGTTGTGGTGGTGGGGAAGGAAAGTCCCCTCTGGATTACATAGATGTTGTGGTGGTGGGGAGGATAGTCCCCTCTGGAATACATAGATGTTGTGGTGGTGGGGAAGGAATACATAGATGTTGTGGTGGTGGATTACATAGATGTTGTGGTGGTGGGGAGGATAGTCCCCTCTGGAATACATAGATGTTGTGGTGGTGGGGAGGAAAGTCCCCTCTGGATTACATAGATGTTGTGGTGGTGGGGAGGATAGTCCCCTCTGGAATACATAGATGTTGTGGTGGTGGGGGAGGATAGTCCCCTCTGGTATACATAGATGTTGTGGTGGTGGTGAAGGATAGTCCCCTCTGGATACATAGATGTTGTGGTGGTGGGGAGGTTAGTCCCCTCTGGAATACATAGATGTTGTGGTGGTTGGGGAGGATAGTCCCCTCTGGAATACATAGATGTTGTGGTGGTGGGGAGGATAGTCCCCTCTGGAATACATAGATGTTGTGGTGGTGGGGGGGAGGATAGTCCCCTCTGGATTACATAGATGTTGTGGTGGTGGGGAGGATAGTCCCCTCTGGAATACATAGATGTTGTGGTGGTGGGGGATAGTCCCCTCTGGATACATAGATGTTGTGGTGGTGGGGAGGATAGTCCCCTCTGGAATACATAGATGTTGTGGTGGTGGGGAGGATAGTCCCCTCTGGAATACATAGATGTTGTGGTGGTGGGGAAGGAGGGAATAGTCCCCCTCTGGATTACATAGATGTTGTGGTGGTGGGGAGGATAGTCCCCTCTGGAATACATAGATGTTGTGGTGGTGGGGAGGATAGTCCCCTCTGGAATACATAGATGTTGTGGTGGTGGGGAGGATAGTCCCCTCTGGAATACATAGATGTTGTGGTGGTGGGGAGGATAGTCCCCTCTGGAATACATAGATGTTGTGGTGGTGGGGAGGATAGTCCCTCTGGAATACATAGATGTTGTGGTGGTGGGGAGGATAGTCCCCTCTGGAATACATAGGGGAGGATAGTCCCCTCTGGAATACATAGATGTTGTGGTGGTGGGGAGGATAGTCCCCTGGAATACATAGATGTTGTGGTGGTGGGGAGGAAAGTCTGGAATACATAGATGTTGTGGTGGTGGGGGAGGATATTCCCCTCTGGATTACATAGATGTTGTGGTGGTGGGGAGGATAGTCCCCTCTGGATTACATAGATGTTGTGGTGGTGGGGAGGAAAGTCCCTCTGGAATACCCCTCTGGATAGATGTTGTGGTGGTGGGGAGGATAGTCCCCTCTGGAATACATAGATGTTGTGGTGGTGGGGAGGATAGTCCCCTCTGGATTACATAGATGTTGTGGTGGTGGGGAGGATAGTCCCCTCTGGAATACATAGATGTTGTGGTGGTGGGGAGGATATTCCCCTCTGGATTTGTGGTGGTGGGGACATAGATGTTGTGGTGGTGGGGGAGGATAGTCCCCTCTGGATTACATAGATGTTGTGGTGGTGGGGAGGATAGTCCCCTCTGGAATACATAGATGTTGTGGTGGTGGGGAGGATAGTCCCCTCTGGAATACATAGATGTTGTGGTGGTGGGGAGGATAGTCCCCTCTGGAATACATAGATGTTGTGGTGGTGGGGGAGGATAGTCCCCTCTGGATTACATAGATGTTGTGGTGGTGGGGAGGATAGTCCCCTCTGGAATACATAGATGTTGTGGTGGTGGGGAGGATAGTCCCCTCTGGAATACATAGATGTTGTGGTGGTGGGGAGGATAGTCCCCTCTGGAATACATAGATGTTGTGGTGGTGGGGGAGGATAGTCCTCTCTGGATTACATAGATGTTGTGGTGGTGGGGAGGATAGTCCCCTCTGGATTACATAGATGTTGTGGTGGTGGGGGAGGATAGTCCCCTCTGGATTACATAGATGTTGTGGTGGTGGGGAGGAAAGGAACCAGTGGAGGCAACAGCAGCATTCTCCTCCATTGGGACATTATAGGCCTAAACATCTGAACTGATGTATTTAACTTTGTAAGACAATTTACTAGATATGATCAGATGACAGAAGAATCTTTGTCATTCAGCTAATATTTCCCCCCCACAGATATCCATGATTGTATGTTCAGTATCTGGTGATTAGTAAAGTATTTACAGCTTTAATCCTGTGATTGTTGTGACTCAGAGCTTGTTATGATGAGAGAGAGACTGGGAGTCTGGTCTGGTATGTCTAATTGTATCTGCATTAGACAGACATGGCAAAGCAAGGCTTAGTGGTCTGTCTGTTAGGTTCAATTACTGTGTACATCCCAAATGGCACCTTATTACATAATTAGTGCACTACTTTTGACCAGGACCCATAGGACTCCAGTCAAAAGTAGTGCACTGTGTAGGGAGTAGGGTGCCTTTTGGGACTCAGATATTGTATATGTTCTCTCTAACATGTGAGGTAGAATCAGCTCTCCTCTATACTCCCATGCTTAAACCAACATGATAAATGGAAACAGAATACTTCAAGGGATTTGCAAACAGAGCCTGACTCCCTGTCACAGTTAACCACACCTGGCTCCCTGTCACAGTTAACCACACCTGGCTCCCTGGTACAGTTAACCACACCTGGCTCCTCTACTACATCTGGCTTCCTGGTACAGTTAACCACACCTGGCTCCTCTACTACATCTGGTTAACCACACCTGGCTCCTCTACTACATCTGTTCCTACAGTTAACCACACCTGGCTCCTCTACTACATCTGGCTCCCTGGTACAGTTAACCACACCTGGCTCCTCTACTACATCTGGCTTCCTGGTACAGTTAACCACACCTGGCTCCTCTACTACATCTGGCTCCCTGGTACAGTTAACCACACCTGGCTCCTCTACTACATCTGGCTTCCTGGTACAGTTAACCACACCTGGCTCCTCTACTACATCTGGCTCCCTGGTACAGTTAACCACACCTGGCTCCTCTACTACATCCGGCTTCCTGGTACAGTTAACCACACCTGGCCCCTCTACTACATCTGGCTTCCTGGTACAGTTAACCACACCTGGCTCCTCTACTACATCTGGCTCCCTGGTACAGTTAACCACACCTGGCTCCTCTACTACATCTGGCTCCCTGGTACAGTTAACCACACCTGGCTCCCTGGTACAGTTAACCACACCTGGCTCCTCTACTACATCTGGCTCCTGGTACAGTTAACCACACCTGGCTCCTCTACTACACCTGGCTCCCTGGTACAGTTAACCACACCTGGCTCCTCTACTACATCTGGCTCCCTGGTACAGGTAACCACACCTGGCTCCTCTACTACATCTGGCTCCCTGGTACAGTTAACCACACCTGGCTCCTCTACTACATCTGGCTCCCTGGTACAGTTAACCACACCTGGCTCCTCTACTACATCTGGCTTCCTGGTACAGTTAACCACACATGGCTCCTCTACTACATCTGGCTTCCTGGTACAGTTAACCACACCTGGCTCCTCTACTACATCTGGCTCCCTGGTACAGTTAACCACACCTGGCTCCTCTACTACATCTGGCTCCCTGGTACAGTTAACCACACTTGGCTCCTCTACTACATCTGGCTCCCTGGTACAGTTAACCACACCTGGCTCATCTACAACAGATGGCCTGCACCATGGTTCATCATAATAGCCCACAGAACACCTTAAAAGACTACTGATGATGGGAAAGATAAAGTGTTGAGTAGGAGTGATGATCAAGGAAGAGTTTTGACTTTAGATCTTAATGAATAAGATTACATGGACAGGGGACCTGATCCTAGATCAGCACTCCTACTCTGAGACCCCTTATGAATGAGGCCCTTGATCTAGCATCATGTCCCTCATTCATATAATCATATTCATTATTATCTAAAAGACAAACCCGGTCTTAGATCGGCAGAACTGTTACTCTGACACTGCCTTGTGAATATGGGCTCTGGGTTTTGCTTTCAATAGACTCAATAACGGCCCATGTTTTGCAATGTTCTATTCTGTAACCTGATCCGTGCTTTATCTTGGTATGAATAGTTAACATGTAGAAGTCATGTTTATCTTATACATTTCTTCTCTGCTTCTTTGTCCTCCATTCCTTTAATTCGAAAGAGAAGCTCTCAAATTAATATTTAGTTCTCAAAGGATATTTCCCGATGTTTTTGGAATACTGAGAAACTGCTAAATGTCCAACTATATTATTAAAGCATGATGACATGGTTATATCAGGACATTTTTCTTAATTTTAAAGCCCGTTTGTACACTAACTTAGCCCATAATTGAAAAGGATAATGCTCAATGTCACTGCTGGAGACATTCTAGAGTGGAAACATTTGAAGGCGTTCTATCCAATAGCGCCGCTGTGGTTCAGAGTTGTCCGTTGTGGTCCAGGTGTGACATATGTCAGTTAGGCATTATAAACCGGCTCGTTTGAGCCCTGAATGCTGTTTGGCTGAAAGCCGGGTATATTAGACCTTATACCACGGGTATCACACAAAATTACTTGTTTACTGTTGTAATTACGTTGGTAACCAGTTCATAATAGCAATAAGCCACCTTGGGGTTTTGTGGTATATGGCCAATATAGCACGACAAAGGGCTGTATGTATCCAGGCACTCCTGCGTTGCGTCGTACATAAGAACAGCCTTTAACCGTGGTATATTGTCCATATAGTCCATATACCACACCTCGTCGGGCATTATTGCTTAATTAGAGGTATGCTACGTGATTTACCAGCATCCACCTGTTCATTCTCACAATCATAGCCTAGAACATATACTTGTAATAACTAAATGTTCCCAGTTATTAGAAAAACAATCCACACCGAGACAAAAATGTAAACGAACAGCTGTCACAAATGTCAGATCGAATGTGACTTTTACCTGTTTTTCCCTTCGACGTGCAGCTCTCTTTCCTCTTGCTTTTCACGCGGAAGCCAAATGGTGTACCATGGAAATGCAGCACGTTTGTCCCATATTAAAAACGAAATGTGTATTTTAAAGTATTAAAAGACACCCAAATGTCATGTATTAGATACGTCTTCAATCATTTGTCAACCTTTGAGTTAGGTGAACGCTTTTAGTTACAAATGTTCAATCCTAAAATCTCACCACATCCTTTCTCCTTTCGATGCTGATCAGCCACTACACCGACTGCTCCTCTCAACCTTTTCGGTCTCTTAAAACTATGTCACACATCCAATAAAAACGATTCTAAACTGAAACTACAAAATATCTGACGAAAAATTAGCGATCCTTATGTCCGAGATATAGTCCGTCCAAGTTGAACATATTTGTATCGTCTGAAGCGCAACACAATGACCCTGTATCTCGGGCTAAAATCTTCCCCTGATAAACCGAAAACACGAAACTCGAGCCTGAAACAAAGGCTACTAGACGTCAGTCTTCTGCTTTTAATTAAGAACTTAACTAACACAATTAAATAGCTTCTCAAACAGCTAATATCTCCATCTCGATAAAGTATCCTACTTCGAATGCCTAGGAACCTAACTTTGCTCTGTTCCTGATTCATGCGCAATATCAAGCCTACGGAGATTTTAAATACACAATTTTGTCCCACCCCTCATTGTCCTGGAAGGGATCTGGCTGGAATGTGCTCTCAGAGCAGTTTTCCTGTTTCTGACAAGCATCTCATTTTTTCTTCTGGTTTTCGCACTTGTAGTCTGGCGTCTCTGTATACTGCCATTACAGAGTTACAGGCTTTGGGTCTGCACTATATAGGGAATAGGGTGCCATTTGGGACATAACCTGTCCATTTGCTCCCTGCCCCTACTGCTACCCCCATGGATGATGATGTCAGTGGTATTACAGCTGGTATCCGGCCTCCTTCCTCTGTTGTGTTACAGCAACAAATAACTATTTTTGAACACACATTGTATCAAATATGTTACTATATTAGGCTCATATCCTCCTCAAAAGGACAGTTGGAGCTCTAGGCGAATATTTCACTATTTTAACCAGGTCACCCTAGCATAACAAAAAAGCCTGAGTGATATCTCTCTTCATTGGTGTATATATCCCTTCCTTGTTCACATGGATGGTCCTTAATCTATCCTCTAGGCCTATGTACAGCTGCTACACCGCTGGGAGGCCTCACACCACAGTCTAAGGGAAGATAGAGCAATATGCCCTCATCTTTTTCATCAGCAGCACGTATTTTCCTTCCACACATTACAATTGTGAGAGGTTGAGATCCAGGTTGTTCTCAGCATTCTTTCAGAGCCAGGCAACACTACAGAAATCAGAAGGACATCTCATTCTATTTCTTTGGGCTGCCCAGTTTGTCTCCTTTCTTTCCAGGCTGTGCTGAAAGTCTTTGTTTTTGTGCAATAATCACACAGAGAGAGGATGGAGAATGAAATCCTGTTTATATGATGAACGTCAATAGAATGGAGAAAGTCTGAGTAATCTGTTTTCCTTTGACAGCCGACAGCCATTTCTTTCCAACGAAGTTGAGTACTTTTCTAACTAAAGACCACATCCTGAATGAAAATACCTGTCATAAAAAAATATGCTTCGGTAAGGTATCATAATGTGCTGTACAACCATTTTTATAGTTATAAAACACACGAGGGGAAATGCATAAACAGTCTGTGATATACAGTATGTACATCCTGTCTGAGGACTCCCAGTCTCAGGGTGCATCACAAATGCCACCCTGTTCCCTATTGAACAGGGCCCATAGGGCTCTGGTCAGAAGTGGTGCACTACATAGGGAATAGGGTGCCATTTGGGAGGCAACCTCAGACTTTAGTCACAGGTGTTTGTCTGTTTGTTTGTCTGTTTGTTTTTCCTAATTGGTATCGTTTGTTTATTCTATATACTGATATTTATGGTCTGGAGATTTCTAGCATCTAATAAAAATAGCTTTATTCATAATTTAGTCAATCAAACCGTTTCTATTTTTTCTCCTTCTTGTGTCACAGCTCAGAAGTAACTGTACTTTTACGTCCACTGATCCCAAGTCAGATGTAAAACACTGAATCCTAAAATCTTTCCTCATCTAGATCCTTTACTCTTTCGATTGGGATCAAGCTCAGTGTGCTATTTGTGCTTTGGTGCTCCTCTTAACTTTTTGTAAAAAAAAGACTGTTCTGCTTCCAATAAAAAAAACTCTAAACTGAACATCCATGAAACTTTGATGGGAACCCTCCTACATATGTCAGAGATACGTTCCAAGTTGACCAGATTTGTCTCGTCGCAAGAGCGGCGCAGTGACGCTTTATCTCGGGCAAAAATCTTTCACTGAACATCGAAAACACTAAGCTCGGGTCTGGAACACTAGGCGTCAGTCTTTCACTTTGAAATAACGTCACAAACAACCCCATCGCCTCTCAGTAAAGTACGTAGCCTGCCTGTGAACCTAACTGGTTCCTGATTCAAGTGGAAGATAAGCCCTACACAGATTATCACACCCATCATTGTGTTGAGTCTGGCTGGAACCTGCTCTCATACTGGTTCTCCTGTTTCTGGAAAACCTCTTATTTACTCCTCTGGTTCTCCCCATGTAGCCTGGCTTCTCTCAATACTGCAATTAAAAGGTTACAGATGTGGCTTTGGTGTCTCTCAGTGTGGGAGTTGAAGATCGACTGTTGCATCTAAATGCTACAGCACATAATAAAGCATCAAGCAGACAACATTTTTGCTCTTGAACTTAAATTCTAACTTGATTATTAGGCCTATGTGTATGTGTGTGTGTGGGGGGGGGGAGTAATGCTCACTGTCGATGTATCATTAACAAAGTGATACTGACCTGAGGTTACTGTGCCCAGTGGGGCGTTAGAAGAGCAGTCGTCCAACGGCATGGCGCTTCCTGAGGACGCTGACTGGACCCCAAGACAGACAGAGGTCCTTCCCAAATGGCACCATATTTGCTATGTAGTGCACTATACTTTTGGGAATAGGGCAATTCTTTCCCATTGAGCAACTAGTGGAATATATAGACAATAGTGTGCCATTCAGGACGCCGCTCTGACTGAGACAGCCAGTCCCAAATCGATCCCTACTCTTACCCATTGGACGGAACCCTTCAGTGGTTGCAGATCTGACTAATGGGCAATGACACACTCACTGTCCATGGCATTGCAACTGGTATCCGGTCACCATTCCCTTTAATGTTTCAGTAACAAATATGAAAACAATTTTTGAACACACACTGTTTAGGCCTTCACTATAATTAAGCAATAAGGCCCCCGGGGGTGGGGGGGGTATGGTCAATATACCGCGTCTAAGGGGTATTCTTACGCGACGCAACACAGAGTGCTAGGACACAGCCCTTAGCCGTGGTATATTGGCCATATTGCTATTGCTATTATAAACTGGTTACCAATGTAATAATAGCAGTAAAAATATGTGTTTTGTCATAACCATGGTATACGGTCTGATATACCACGACTGTCAGCCAATCAGCATTCAGGACTCGAACCTAGAGCTTTGGGAAATATTGCACCATTTTGGCCAGCTTTGGTCATTATGAAATATCCTAGAACAGGAAGTCTGCAAGGCCTACAGTCTAAATCCAATAAATGTGGCTATCTAGATCCAGTGGAACACTTTATCTAATACTGAACTGTTGATCTCCCACCATGATCCAAATATGGCTGCCTCCTTTATGGGAACGCTGAATTACACTGAAGCGTGGGTGAGATATTTTCTTCTCAGTCATGTGAATTTCTTGTTCTCATGGCCCTTAATCTATCCTCTTGGGCTGTGTACAGATACACGCCCAGCTGGTAACCCTCAAATCAACTGTTATAGCAAAGAGAGAGCAAACTGTTATTTTTGATCAGCAGCATGTCTTTTTCCTTCCCAAAATTAATCTGTGAAATGTTGAGATCTGGGTTGTTTGTAACATTCTTTCAGCACCAGCTAAGCAACACCAGCTAGGCAGCACCAGCTAGGCAGCACCAGCTAGGCAGCACCAGCACCAGCTAGGCAACACCAGCTAGGCAACACCAGCTAGGCAACACCAGCTAGGCAGCACCAGCTAGGCAGCACCAGCACCAGCTAGGCAACACCAGCTAGGCAACACCAGCTAGGCAACACCAGCTAGGCAGCACCAGCTAGGCAGCACCAGCTAGGCAACACCAGCTAGGCAGCACCAGCTAGGCAGCACCAGCTAGGCAACAACAGCTAGGCAGCACCAGCTAGGCAGCTAGGCAACACCAGCTAGGCAGCACCAGCTAGGCAGCACCAGCTAGGCAGCACCAGCTAGGCAACACCAGCTAGGCAGCACCAGCTAGGCAGCACCAGCTAGGCAACACCAGCTAGGCAGCACCAGCTAGGCAGCTAGGCAACACCAGCTAGGCAGCACCAGCTAGGCAGCACCAGCTAGGCAACACCAGCTAGGCAGCACCAGCTAGGCAGCACCAGCTAGGCAACACCAGCTAGGCAGCACCAGCTAGGCAAGGCAACACCAGCTAGGCAGCACCAGCTAGGCAGCACCAGCTAGGCAACACCAGCTAGGCAGCACCAGCTAGGCAACACCAGGGGGGGGCTTTACTTGGGGTGTTTCCTCCGACACACTGGTGCAGCTGGTTTCCGGGTTAAGCGGGCGGGTGTTAAGAAGCGTGAATACTTTCTGAAAGTACTGTATAGTTAGGCTGTATGGTTACACCCCATGGTTACAGACGTATCTATGGTTATGTTGTATGGTTACACCCCATGGTTACAGACGTATCTATGGTTAGGTTGTATGGTTACACCCCATGGTTACAGCTGTATCTATGGTTAGGCTACATGGTTATTGTCTGATCTGACTGTGACTATAATAGCACCAGTTAACAAGCTCACTGAGCTCACACACTAACCCAGCTTAGCCTATAGCCAAAGCTGCTAAATCTATCGGATATAAGGGGAAGAAGGATCATCACTAAGTCACATGGATGTTGTGTTTTTAAACGTTTTAATGTTTGGTTTTGTAATAGAATATTCATTGTATCTTATTGTATCTTTTCATATTGTAGGAGCCGTATCTAACACATCAATGGTTTTTGACTGGCAAAAGCCACGACACATACCATTTTCTGGATCCTTGACGAGGATGATGGTGTTATTTAAAAATAACCATCACATACTATTAGGACAGAAGTTGATTCCTACTGAATAACATACTTCACATTTCAGCTCCATCACAACATGTGAACTGGATCAACAAACAATTTCTTCTAACTGAGCAGGTTTGTGCAGCGTAATAACAAGCCACTCGGGTTTATCTTTAAATACCTGAGCCTCATCAAAGCTGAGGGGATCCCTGATATTATATTACTACTCTTGATAAAAGTCAAAAGTCCTCTCACCGGTAACAGTGTAAAATCTACTTCTTTCGGAAGACAGCTAATTGGAGTACATAGGAAAACAAAGCACAGAGCAGATTGGAATGTCAGATGTGCGTTGTGGTCAGACCTGGGTTCAAATACTATTCAAAATCTTACAAAAACATTCAGCGTTTGCTTTAGCTTGCCTGGAGTGCCAGTTGGGTGTGGTTTGCACTTTTATATTGTTTCCATATCAACAGGCAAGCTCTCTCAAGCCCAGCTGAAACATTTGAAATCGTTTTAAATTGTATTTGACCCCAGGTCTGGTTGTGCTATATCTGACCATGAGGTTTATCAAACAGGCAACTCTGAAACCTTGTTCATAATCCTCCCTAATCATTTGCCTAACTCATGTTAATGTCCTGTTTCTTTTTCAGGAAGTACCTTGCTTATCAGAAACTAGAGATGTCTTTGCTATGGCTCTGGTTCCTTCACAGTTTCGATTGGTTAGTTATGAACATGGAAGACCAAACAAACTCTACTGATCTTTTTAACAACTGAACTCTCAAAAATAAATAAATCAACAAAATAATTTGAAACAGAAAAAGAGAATTCCACATGAAAGATACATTAATAATAATGTCTAGGAATGTCCAGGCCATTGGAGTCCTTACGGCCGCATATCCCAGCAGAGAGGAAAACCAACAGTTCATCCATTAGACTCCATTAGGCTCAGATGCTAGTTTCCACCCATGTTATTGGAGGCCCCAAGGTAGGGCTGCAACTGAGCCTCCATGATGACCCCAGGCAGGTGCCACCACAGGGGAGTCATCCCCTTGTCTGTCTTATATGACATCATCACAGTGGATACAATGGAGTTAGTAGGAGATGACAGCAAAGATGGTGGATAAATCAAGATAGTTCTCTCAGGCCGTTTATCATTGGAAAAAATGGTCTACTTAACAGGGGTGGGTCTCCCATGGACACCAATGCAATAGCAGCTGGGTCTGGTCTACTAAGTTCATTGACTTTCATTCAATCAGTAAACAAAACTGCGAGTGGGGTGTCTCGCTTCCTCTTCCGTCTGATGACAGCACAGAGGTCGCTCTATTTTCCCAGAGTTCTGTGCTCCCACTCTGTGGCACTTTACAGACAGCAGTTTAACTTGCCTTGGCAGGCTCCTTTGACTTGGCCGCCACCTTGGCTGCCTTCTTCTTAGCTTTCTTAAGTGCCTTCTCTTGCGCTTGCTTCTCTTCCTCCAACTTTTCCTTTTCCTTTTTCTTCTCCTGCTTCTCCGCCTTGTACTTCCAGATCGGAGGCTCCAGGTGGCCCTTGTGCCTCTTCGCCTTCTTCGCCTTCTTGGGTGTTTTGTCTTGAGACTTGGTGAAGGTGATCTTGGGGATGCAACCAGATGGGAATACAGAGTTCCGGTGGGCCATGGAACAAGGGATGAAGTTCCGGATGCCGCTGGCAGCCATCGAGAGAATACTATCCCTCCACTCCGCGTTCGAGCAGCAGTTGGCGAGTGAGAAGGGGCTCGACGACGCTGGCGCAGGCTTGAAGGAACATTTCACACCGTTACTATGACACACAGAGCTTTCCTCCAGGTCCTTACTGCTGTGCTTCTCCATCAGCTCTGGCACGGCCAGGCGCCTCTTCCCGAGCTCGGGGGGGCTTGTGGGGCAGAGGGGCCGGCAGCCAGTGGAGACTAGAGGACTGTGGATGGATGTGGTCATCTTCACCAGGTGGTCCATCACTCCATTGTCCTGAGGGTCCTTGGGTAAGCTAATGGTCAGGCTGTCCTTCAGACGTTGAGTCAGTGTTTTGGGGATCATGGCTTTAGAAGAAGACAGAAGATAGAAGATTACTTATAAGTAGAACACCTAGTAACATTTGTTGCATTGCAATACAGTTTGATGCAGATTTATTGTCACAGAGACACACTACAGAGAAACACACATATTCTACGCATGCCCAATGGAGAGGTTGGATAAATGGGTCAGCCGCAGTGCAGCGCCCTTGGAGCAGTTTAAAGGTTACAACAGCAGGCTACTGGACAACTGCCCACCAGCTATTTCCCAGCCGGGGCAGGGATTGTAAACGGCAACCCTCTGGTTGCTGGCCGGCCTCTCTAACCTTTGGCAACCAGCTCCTTCAGCTCGGGCCATTCTATCACATAGCTGTCGCAGAACTGCTCGGCGATGGGGTGCGCCTGGAGAAAACGGAGACGCTGCAGGACCTCGAAGCGACCCGTCTTCAGGGCCCAGTCCATGATGCTTTTCCCCCGGACCTCATCCACTACATTGATATCTGCACCTGGACATCGGGAAAGGCAGGGAGACAGAGAAACATGAACGCACATCCAAAATGATCACAGGAGCTAGGCAACAAGGTTAGGCACTAAAGAAATGAGGGAAACTGATCAAGATTAGATTTTTATAATGTAATGCGTGAGGCATGTACTCTGAAAGTTCAAAGAAAATTCAAGTCAATGTAATCGTCCTACTAAGTGGCCAGTGAAGGAACTGTAAAATGTGGAGGGAGATAGAGGATATAAACATAAACAGCAATACACTATGAGGTGGGCTATTCAATTCTGGTTCTGTGGAGTTGAAACACTTCCATTTTCACCTCCTTAGAATCAGGGACCAATTCAGACCTGGGATACCAGGTGATTCCAATTTACTATCAGGTAGAAACAAAAAAAAACAGAAATGTTTTGGCCTGTCAGGGCCGGAATGAACAGCCTGGCGGCTACGGAGAGGAGAACTGTCACTATTTGATTGGCTAATAATGAGACATTATGTGTTTATGAACATCTCCAGATTGAAGCAGGAGAATCAAGGGTTTCAATTAAAGGGACAATCAGCAGTTGAAACAATGTTTCTAGTGCTGATTGCCGCTTTTAGGTTATTTGGTTGATTAGTTCTTAATTATTTAAGTGGATCCCTTATTGGATGGTGTCTATTACAGAGGCTTGTCCTCAAGCATTTACTCAGCTGAAGAGGAATGCATTATAAGGCATGTAGACGTAACACAAACTACACCATACCCAAAGCTGTTTTTTGTGCCTTCAGATCACAGGCGGTCATTGGCACCTTAATTAGGGAGGACGGGCTCATTGTAATGACTGGAACGGAAATAATGAAATGGTATTGAACACATCAACACACGATTGTACATGCCTCACACACTCCAGTTTCAACTGTTCTGCCTTATTATTATTCGACCATGCTGGTCATTTTTGAACATTTGAACATCTTGGCCATGTTCTGTTATAATCTCCACCCGGCACAGCCAGAAGAGGACTGGCCACCCCACATAGCCTGGTTCCTCTCTAGGTTTCTTCCTAGGTTTTGGCCTTTCTAGGGAGTTTTTCCCTAGCCACCGTGCTTCTACACCTGCATTGCTTGCTGTTTGGGGTTTTAGGCTGGGTTTCTGTACAACACTTTGAGATATCAGCTGATGTACGAAGGGCTATATAAATACATTTGATTTGATTTGATTTGATACCATTTCATTTACTCCGTTCCAGCCATTATTATGAGCCGTCCTCCCCTCAGCAGCCTCCTATGGTACAGATAAGAATAGGTTGTAGGGTGAGCTGATGGTGACCTGTTTTGACTTATGTACCGTTAATAGGTGTTACCACAGCCATGTCTCTATCAGTCCTGGTAAATCCACACAAAGCTAATCCAGCCTGCAACCCAAAACAGCTAGTCCCAGATTAGACAAGAAGACGAGAATAGAAAACCAACGTCCTCAGATTTGACCCTTGAACTCAGATAGATGTGCGTCATCATCCTTCTCCACCTAAATGGCTGTCATAATCATACACTTGGTCTGTGTCTGAAATAGCACCCTATTCCCTATATAGTGCACTATTTTTTTAAATGTTCTTTAACACATTCATAGTAACCATAGAAACCTAATGAATAATACAATAGTCAATCTAGTTCTATGATGATAAGTTGATAACCCATTTCACCATAGTAACTGTGCTTCTACTGATTCGAGAATAAACTTATTAAAGATATCAGTTAGGAAGTTGTCAGTATGGAGAGGGAGGGGTTTTGCACCACTTGGACAAGGAAAACCCATGGAAATAGTCTTTGGAAGTCCTTCCAACCCTGCACTCAAAGACTTCTGTTCAATGACTACTCCAATTCTTGATTTTACTGACTATAGCCACTTACCGGCCATGAGGAGGGAAGACACACAGTCTACCCTGCCTTGCATGGCTGCCTTGATGAGGGCAGTGAAGCCCCGGGTGTCCCTCACCTCCAGGTCTATCTTAGGGTAGTAGTTCAGGATGAAGTTTAGAATGGAGATGTAGCCTGGATGGAGAGAGGGGCTGTTATTAGGAAGGTTGAAGTTGCCATAGTTGTTATCACCAGTGGAATTGGGTGGGAATCTTCAGGGGAACATTTTAACAAGTTTTGTAACTGAATGGCCGTTGACTGTGATTATTAAGTTCCCAGCTGATTTAGTTCCAGTTACACCCCTGAGTATAATGCTGTGACCCCTACCAGATCATGGAATAGGTGCTTCTATTGATATGATATGATATGCTCACCAAAGCTAGCCAGCATATTATTGCAATGCTTACCGGCCTGGGCAGCAATCATCAGTGCTGTGTTGCCTTCATTGTCCTGATGATTAATGTCGATCAGTGGACACGTGTGTAGACCGTAGACCATGTCCACATAGCCTCTGGAGACAGCAAGCATCAGACCATTCTGACATGGAAACAAAGCCAAGCCCAGATGTGGTCATTCAATATGCTCTAATGCAGTGTTTCTCCACCTTTTATGTACCAGAAACCGCCAAGCTTTTGTTCTTCCTCCTTGTGGGACCCCTTACATTAAAATGAACATTTGAGTAACTCACTAAAAAAGTATAAGCCATCCATCTCAAAGACCAGTCAGTATCATCCCAGGAATCATTGCCAGTCTGCAAGCCAAAGGTTGAGAAACACTGCTCTAAGGCAGAGAGAAATCAAATACTTGTTGAACCCCAAACCACCTGAGGGAAACATGACATAGTCCTTACCATGCCATTGATGTCCACCTCCATAACCTCTTCCTTAGTAACCCCCCTCTCCAGGACCCTCAGTAGCGTCAGCGCCTCGTTCCTGTTACAGGCCTCGTACAGCGTAGAGGTGGTGCCTCCACTACCCCGCTCCATCTCATAGTCTGGCATGATAGAGTCCTCCGACACCAAGCTCGCCGTTTCGGACTCATTCTCAGAGAGTTCAGAATCCTCGGACGGGCCAGCGCCTAGTTGGGGATCATCTTGTGCATGAGCCATCACTGGACCACCAGGTGGACCACCGAGAGGAGGGGACCACACCCGACCAAGAGGCCTCCTCTGCCCACCGAGAGGATGAGATCACACCTGACCAAGAGGCCTCCTCTGCACACGGGAGGATGAGATCACACCCGACCAAGAGGCCTCCTCTGCACACGGGAGGATGAGATGTGGAGAGGACCCTGCCTGGACCCTGCTGATGATTACCACATCACAGCTGCTCACTGGAAGAATAGACACAGACATACATGACTGGAGGGACACAGACAAACAGACACAGAACAGCAAGAGCGCGTTCGCACACACACACACATGCACACACAATATGACACTCTTACACCACAGAGAGAGCTCTAATTCAATTACACATTGTGAAACAACTGGCAACTCAATTATGGATGTGAGGAATCAAATGTCCTGTTCGTACCCTATTTTGGTTCCCTTCTCTTCCATTTCCCCAAGATATTATCTTTATTTTTTATTTTTTATCAAAGAGTGTTTATCAATAGCTCATCTAAACCTCTCTAAACCTTCTCTGGCTCACAATAAACCAACTGAAATAAACCAGCATGGATCTAGTTGGCATGAAACATGCATATATTGTATAAGAATAGCCATCAAACAATTCATTAGAGTCTGTATTTACACTACATTCAATTACTAATGTGACAAAACATTGTGTAATCATTAGCCTGCATAGTTGGTTGACCCTCTCATCTCCACATCTTTCAGTCGATGTTGATCTGTCAAGTGAGTTGCCCCTGAACAGCGTCCTAAGGTTCCCATTAACCTGAGACGGCACGGTCATAACTCCTATGTTTTCTATTTCCAGCCTGGTCTGAGTGTAAGGACTGGTCCACCGATTGGTCTTAGTCAGAGTGAGTGAGTGAGGTTGTAAAGTAGATCCCCCCAGACCTGAGGAGAGCCTTAATGACCGATTCACCTTCTAGGGCTGATGCAACCTGTATTGTGTTTGCTCCCATATTTTATTTTTACGTTGTCCTTTTCAGCACAGTTCTATCAACTATGGGGGATTCGTAACCAGGCCAGCCTAGTACAGCTCGGCTAGGGTTGGGTAGCTTAGGTCCTATAGTGTGAATCAGGCTGAGGAGAACCTGAGGTGAACCTCTCCCAGCCAGGTGTGGTTGACAGGAGGAGGAATTGTAATCTGAACAATTACAGCAGTCAGAAATAATCTGCCCTCTCAGCCTCATCACGGTGCAACCAACACACTACCGATAGACGTTTTGTAACTGGATAGAGGCCAGGATACCAGGACACCCTACTGGACACCAGGACACCCTACTGGACAGCAGGACACCCTACTGGACACCAGGACACCGTCCGGACACCAGGACGCCCTACTGGACACCAGGACACCCTACTGGACACCAGGACACCCTACTGGACACCAGGACGCCCTACTGGACACCAGGACACCCTACTCGGAGACACACTGAACGTGACGGTCTAGTCTGTATCTGGAGGTCAATACCAGGATTAATAGATAAACCTTGCATTTAAATAAAGCTTCTTGGGAAGTTTTCTAATGTCTATACTGAGCACACACTGTAAGCCTGCTTTATACGCATTGCATAAACTATCAGGGAGAGTTTAATAAGCATTCAATGCATTTACTTTTAAAGCAATTATCTAAAGAACATGAAAAGGGAGGTCTACTGCTGCTGAACACAGACGAACAAGAATGATGTTTTCATGAATAAGAAATTCAGCAAAAAGCTGAGGCTTCTCTCTCAGTGAGTCAGCCTATGTAGGCTAAGTGATAGGGTGTGTGTAATGGGTATAGACAGGGCATATGGTGCAGACTGCCTGCCTGCTATCATGTCTGGGAAGCCAGGCTGGGCCAGGCCTGCTCAGCATCTGTCACTGCATGGGGCTTCACCTTCAACTAGAGAAGAGAAGCCCGCTGGGTACTAATCAACCAATCTGTGTACACACACACACACACACACACACACACACACACACACACACACACACACACACACACACACACACACACACACACACACACACACACACACACACTGCACTGGTAACAATCAGCAACAATGTTGGTAACTGCCCTGGTAACTGGTAACAATGTTGATAACTGCCCTGGTAACAATGTTGGTAACTGCCCTGGTAACAATGTTGGTAACTGCCCTGGTAACAATCAGCAACAATGTTGGTAACTGCTCTGGTAACAATGTTGGTAACTGCCCTGGTAACAATGTTGGTAACTGCCCTGGTAACAATCAGCAACAATGTTGGTAACTGCCCTGGTAACAATGTTGGTAACTGCTCTGGTAACAATGTTGGTAACTGCCCTGGTAACAATGTTGGTAACTGCCCTGGTAACAATCAGCAACAATGTTGGTAACTGCCCTGGTAACAATCAGCAACAATGTTGGTAACTGCCCAGCAACAATGTTGGTAACTGCCCTGGTAACAATCAGCAACAATGTTGGTAACTGCCCTGGTAACAATCAGCAACAATGTTGGTAACTGCCCTGGTAACAATCAGCAACAATGTTGGTAACTGCCCTGGTAACAATCAGCATCAATGTTGGTAACTGCCCTGGTAACAATCAGCAACAATGTTGTTTGAGAAAGTTATCTGTAACTTCTCACGTTGCATAAAACAAAATTCCCAAATGCGTCTCTGTGCTCAGACAGAAAAAGAATGGCTATTTTGCTTCAAGGACTGACTGCTATATTTAGCCATCCTTGATGCTGCTTCTCTGTCTTTTGCTTACAGAAAAACAATGTGTTTATATGTGTGTGTGTGTGTGTGTGCACCTGCTTGTGTGTGTGTGAAGGGGCAGGGATGGGAAAACCTTATTTTTCACCGCAACATAAACAAAGTTGTCGTTCACAGAAGGGCATTGATGTGATTTTATCTCTCTAGCTGCTTGACTTGGCCCTGCCTTTCCCTACAGAATCACATAGCAACATTTTCCAATCTCTTCCCAAATAATTAGCCTTACCACGTTTTTTAACTACCTACATGACTACAGCTTAGCCTACTCATTAGTCTAAAAGCTTCCTTTAAGTAGGATCATGTAGGATCTAGTTTAAACACAGATTGGAACACTCAACCTCTTAAAGTCCCACACGCCTTTATTTTCATTCCTTTGCTGTTCCTCTTAGAAGAATGAAGATCGATATCACTACAACGTGTCCTCTCTCTCTCTCTTCTGTTTTCCTCTGCCTGGCTGCACAACCATGTGCAGTAACTTCCCCGGCTTGGACAATATACTACTGAGCAGTGGAGGCTGCTGGGGGAGGACGGCTCATGATAATGTCTGGAACGGAGTAAATGAAATGGTATTAAACACATGGAAACCATGTGGTTGATGTGATACCATTCCACTGATTCCGCTCCAGACATGACCACAATCTCATCCTCCCCAATTAAGGTGCCACCAACCTCCTGTGCTACTGGGTCACATTACAACAACTTGTTCTCTAACAACTTCACAAGTCTCTGTTGTTTCTCCCGAACAACAAACTGTGGAAGGAGAACATTATAAAAGGTGCTATCAATCCACAGCATGTGCCTCTGATAAGATTCTGTACAGAAAGTAGTGGGACCATGACCTTTGACAGAGTTACAAACCCATAGATGCCAATAAGTCTCACCATAAAATGGTTGTCTATCCAATGTCGGGTATTGTCCTCTTCTCTCTCCCTCTGGTTACTCCCTTTCTCCGTCTTCCTGGGACAATACAGCATATGCATCCCCTCTTCCTCTGTTCCTCTGGGTTTGTCTGGCTAAGTACCAGCAACAACAGACCCGTGCTGCTCCAGCTAACGTACTCTAACCCCCTCCTTACAGTGTGCCTAGGCTGTCCGATAGATCACCACCGCCACACCATCCTCCTCCCAGGTCTTTACACAAAGTGATGCAGCAGGCAGCCTGTAGCTATACGTTTGTCAGGAGGCAGCATGCTCACGCCCGATTACAGGAGATTTACAGGAGGATTAGAAGGAAAGAAACAGAGGAAGGAGAGCATTTCACCTGACAGGCTGGCTAGAAGCTGAGCAGGAGGGACTGCTCTCTCTCTCCCTCTGTCTCTCCAAGTCATTCTCAATCTCTCTCGCCCTCCCTCTTTCTCTCCCCCTTTCTCTCTCTTTCTCCATCTCTCCCTCCTCCCTTTCTCTCTCCTACTCTTCTACCTCTATCAGGCATTCTCCATATCTCCTCTTCTGTCAGAGACAACCTCTCTAAAGGTCTAAGAGAAGTCCTATGATTTAATCACACGTTATGTAAGTCAGTCTGTTGTAGTGGAATGGACCCGGTGTGTGTGTGTGTGTGTGTGTGTGTGTGTGTGTGTGTGTGTGTGTGTGTGTGTGTGTGTGTGTGTGTGTGTGTGTGTGTGTGTGTGTGTGTGTGTGTGTGTGTGTGTGTGTGTGGGTGCTCGCCCCGATCCCCTGCCCCCCTGTCCGGTTGTATAATCCCACTCCCAGTCTTTTTGTGACAGTGAACAGCTCCAGAGAAGTACACACAGTCTGGAGCCTGTTAGCCTAGCTGTTTTACCATGTAAAGCCATTGGAAGGGAAACAAACTAACCTGTCACTGAGAGACAGGGGCCTAGTCAGTTAATTGTTCCTATGATGGCATGTAAAGGACACACACACACACACAGGCCCGGCCCTAGCCTTTTGGGGGCCATAAGCGAGATTTGGTTGGAAGGACCCCCTACCTCGCGAGAAATGCATTTTAGTGGCCCCTCTCTTGATGACGGAGACAAACATTTTAGTTTTAAAGGTAATTCCCTGCATTCACATTTTGCCATGGGGCAGGGACAAGTTTTTGTAATTTTATGACAAATTTCCTGCCATTCTACCCATTTTTCCATGACTTATGCCATGTTAATGATATCTAAGTGAGAGTCACTAACAAAATCAATGGGGGTCCCATGGAGGTCAGGGCCCCTGGGCACATGCCCTGTGTGCCCAGTCGGTATTTGGTCATGATTACTACAACTTTAGATAGCTGGCTAGACAAACTTTCCAATCTAAAAATGGTTAGCCGGCATGGCAAAACTACTGATGCACAACCACATTTTGAAAGTGCACCTGCTGTATTCTACTATTCTAACTCTCAACAGCATGTTGAGACGCGACTGAGTTCTTTAGCTTTATGCCTTATGCCCTGATCAGGGTACACACCAGTTTAGCACAGAGCTCCAGTTACCAAGTAATGGAGAGAGAGCAGTCTGACCTCTGCTGGTTTTAAAGAGAATCACTACGTCTCCAGGACAGTCCTGTCCATTCTATCAGGTGCGACAGGTGTTCAAAGTGTAATATACACATGCCATATAGCAGACGCTTTTATACAAAACGACTAACATACATTTTTAAAACCTGCATACATTTTTGCATGGGTGGCCCAAGAGGGAATTATACCACCATCCTGACGGTGAAAGTGTAATATTCTACCAACTTGACCATACAGCAACAGAAGGGTCCATCAGGATAACTGAAATAGAGTGTACGTTTCAGGGCACTGTTAAGCTGAGCCATTCAAAACAGGCCTAAGGACATTAGCCACAACCGAAGGTACCTGTGCTCTCTGAGCTCTCTGCCCCTCCTCTCGCTGAGGTGACCACATGGACAATACGAATGCAGCAACAACTACATTTACATAACTATGCCTCATAGAGCGATGGAAGGGCAAAGCGTTTTCTTTTCAAAAACCCTGTAGCTTTACTCATAAAATGAACAATTAAAGTATGTCAGATATCGCCAATTGAAGCCCCTGCTCTAACAACACGTCAACACTGTGACAGGTTGAGATCTGTCAGTTGATCTCGTATTAAGAGTTAATTAGACAGACAACTGCTGATGCTAACAACACCCCACTGCTGTTTCTGGCTTCCAATCCCTGTCAATCCTATCAAATCTCATTCACCTATTTTTTTAGATTTCACCTTTATTTAACCAGGTAGGCTAGCTGAGAACACCTTTATTTAACCAGGTAGGCTAGTTGAGAACACCTTTATTTAACCAGGTAGGCTAGTTGAGAACACCTTTATTTAACCAGGTAGGCTAGTTGAGAACACCTTTATTTAACCAGGTAGGCTAGTTGAGAACAAGTTCTCATTTACACTTGCGACCTGACCAAGATAAAGCAAAGCAGTTCGACACATACAACGACACAGAGTTACACATGGAATAAACAAACATACAATCAATAACACAGTAGAAAAAGTCTATATACAGTGAGTGCAAATGAGGTGAGATGAGGGAGGTAAAGGCAATAAATAGGCCACGGTGGCAAAGTAAATATAATATAGCAATTAAACACTGGAATGGTAGAATGTGCAGAAGATGAATGTGCAAGTAGAGATACTGGGGTGCAAAGGAGCAAGGTAATTAAATAAACACAGTATGGTGATGAGGTAGTTGGATGGCTATTTACATATGGGCTATGTACAGGTGCAGTGATCTGTGAGCTGCTCTGACAGCTGGTGCTTAAAGCTAGTGACGGAGATAAGTCTCCAGCTTTAGTGATTTTTGCAGTTTGTTCCAGTCATTGGCAGCAGAGAACTGGAAGGAGAGGCGGCCAAAGGAAGAATTGGCTTTGGGGGTGACCAGTGAGATATACCTGCTGGAGCGAGTGCTACGGTGACTAGTGAGCTGAGATAAGGCGGGGCTTTACCTAGCAGAGACTTGTAAATGACCGGGAGCCAGTGGGTTTGGCGATGAGTATGAAGCGAGGGCCAGCCAACCAGACCGTGCAGGTCACAGTGGTGAGTAGTATATGGGGCTTTGGTGACAAAACAGATGGCACTGTGATAGACTGCATCCAATTTGTTGAGTAGAGTGTTGGAGGCTAATTTGCAAATGACATTGCCGATGTCGAGGATAGTCAGTTTTACGAGGGTATGTTTGGCAGCATGAGTGAAGGATGCTTTGTTGCGAAATAGGAAGCCGATTCTATATTTAATTTTGGATTGGAGATGTTTAATGTGAGTCTGGAAGGAGAGTTTACAGTCTAACCAGACACCAAGGTATTTGGAGTTGTCCACATATTCAGAAGTCAGAACCGTCCAGCGTAGTGATGCTGGACGGGCGGGCAGGTGCGGGCAGCGATCGGTTGAAGAGCATGCATTTAGTTTTACTTGCATTTAATAGCAGTTGGAGGCCACGGAAGGAGAGTTGTATGGCATTGGAGCTTGTTTTGGGGTTAGTTAACACAGTATACAGCATGGTGTTGTCTGCGTAGAGGTGGATCAAAGAATCACCAGCAGCAAGAGCGACATCATTGATGTATACAGAGAAGAGAGTCGACCCGAGAATTGTTACCCCCATAGAGACTGCCAGAGGTCCGGACATCAGGCCCTCCAATTTGACACACTGAACTCTATCTGAGAAGTAGTTGGTGAACGAGGCCAGGCAGTCATTTGAGAAACCAAGGCTATTGAGTCTGCCGATAAGAATGCGGAGATTGACAGAGTCAAAAGCCTTGTCCAGGTTGATGAATACGGCTGCACAGTAATGTCTCTTATCGATGGTGGTTATGATGTCATTTAGGACCTTGAGCGTGTCTGAGGTGCACCCATGACCAGCTCTGAAACCAGATTGCATAGCAGAGAAGGTACGGTGGGATTCGAAATGGTCGGTGATCTGTTTGTTAACTTGGCTTTGCGAATACCTTAGAAAGGCAGGGTAGGATAGATATAGGTCTTTAGCAGTTTGGGTCTAGAGTGTCTCCCCCTTCGAAGAGGGGGATGACTGTGGCAGCTTTCCAATCTATGAGAATCTCAGACAATACAAAAGATAGGTTGAACAGGCTAGTAATAGGGGTTGCAACAATTTTGGGGCAGATAATTTTAGAAAGAGAGGGTCCAGATTATCGAGCCTGGCTGATTTGTAGGGGTGCAGATTTTGCAGCTCTTTCAGAACATCAGCCATCTGGATTTGGGTGAAGGAGAAATGGGGAGGCTTGGGCGAGTTACTGTGGGGGGTACAGGGCTGTTGACCGGGGTAGGGGTAGCCAGGTGGAAAGCATTGCCAGCCGTAGAAAAATGCTTATTGAAATTCTCAATTATACATTTATAGTGGATTTATCGGTGGTGACAGTGTTTCCTAGCCTCAGTGCAGTGGGCAGCTGCGAGGAGGTGCTCTTATTCTCCATGGACTTTACAGTGTCCCAGAACTTTTTGGAATTTGTGCTACATGATGCACATTTCTGCTTGACAAAGCTTGCCTTAGCTTTCCTAACTGCCTGTGTACATTTGTCCCTAACATCCCTGAAAAGTTGCATATCACGGGGGCTGTTCGATGCTAATGCAGAAAGCCACAGGATGTTTTTGTGCTGGCCAAGGGCAGTCAGGTCTGGAGAGAACCAAGGGCTATATCTATTCCTGGTTCTACATTTTTTGAAAGGGGCATACTTATTTAATGGTGAGGAAGGCACTTTTAAAGAATAACCAGGCATCCTCTACTGATGGGATGAGGTCAATATCCTTTCAGGATACCCCGTCCAGGTCGATTAGAAAGGCCTGCTCACTGAAGTGTTTTAGGGAGCGTTTGACAGTGATGAGGGGTGGTTGTTTGACCGCAGACCCATTGCGGATGCAGGCAATTAGGCAGTGATCGCTGAGATCTTGGTTGACAAAACAGCAGAGGTGTATTTGTAGGGCAAGTTGGTAGGATGAGGGTGCCCGTATGGGGGCCCGTGTTTACAGATTTGGGGTTGTGCCTGGTGGGTTCATTGATCATTTGTGTGAGATTTAGGGCATCAAGCTTAGATTGTAGGATGGTCGGGGTGTTAAGCATGTCACAGTTTAGGTCACCTAACAGCACGAGATCTGAAGATAGATGGGGGGGCAATCAATTCACATATGGTGTACAGGGCACAGCTGGGGGCAGAGGGTGGTCTATAGCAAGTGGCAATAGTGAGCGACTTGTTTCTTAAAAGGTGGATTTTTAAATCTGCACCCCTAAAATAACTCTGCAGGCTATCTCTGCAGTAGATTGCAACTCAGCCCCCTTTGGCAGTTCTATCTTGTTGGAAAATGTTATAGTTAGGGATGGAAATTTCAGGGGTTTTGGTGGTCTTCCTAAGCCAGGATTCAGACACGGCTTGGACGGCCGGGTTGGCAGAGTGTGCTAAAGCAGTGAATACAACAAACTTAGGGAGGAGGCTTCTAATGTTAACATGCATGAAACCAATGCTTTTACGTTTACAGAAGTCAACAAATGAGAGCACCTGGGGAATAGGAGTGGAGCTAGGCATTGCAGGTCCTGGATTAACCTCTACATCACCAGAGGAACATGTCTGCATTCGAAGTGCGTTCGAAGCAGAGAGTAAAAGGAGCAGGTTTCTGGGCATGATAGAATAGATTCAAGGCGTATAGACAGAGGTATGGTAGGATGTGAGTACATTGGAGGTAAACCTAGGCATTGAGTAATGATGAGAGAGATATTGTCTCTAGAGACGTTTAAACCAGATGAGGTCACCGCATTGAAGATGTTCCACAGTTTATAAAATCTGCCTTTGCTGTACTGTCAGATCAATTTTGTGGTACCAGTAGAATTATCTTTCAAAATAACATAATGCTGTTATTTTCACTAAACTAAAAAATCCATACCACAATAAGAGGTAGTCCCTATGGACAGAGGTACTAATTGGATACTATCATCTCACCAACTGGTTCTATGGCATAATAGTTAGAACTATGGACTGAATCTAGAAATCCGAGGGCAAATCTAGGTAGGACCAGCCTGGCTTTTGCATCTAATGAAGAGGGAGCAGTAAAGAGGCCAAAATACACATGAATTGAGTCCCAAACGGCACCCTATTCACTACATACTGCAATTTCAACCAGTACCAGATGGTGGCAGCAGAGTATAGTCCACCTGCACCAACCATATCGTCTATGGATGCAACAACAGTTGGTTAGTAAGGCTATGTTTACGTTTTCACAGTGGAAACTAACTGAAAATTGGGGATTTTACTGGTTGAGAAGAAAATTAAATACAGTTCAGCATGTGAATTCTATATTTTTCCTAGGGAGGACATTTTTGCAAACATCTTCCAAACCAGATACTTCCTGATGTTCCCATCCATGCAGATTCAGTTATCTGTATGCAAATTCTTTCCAGAGTCCTAATGAATATTTAGGTTAGAAAATAGAAGGAGACGACAGAGAGAGGGGGAGGAATAGAAGGAGGTGACAGAGAGAGGGGGGAGATAGAAGGAAATGACAGAGGGAGGGGAGGGATGTAAGGAGATGACAGAGAGAAGGGGAGGAATAGAAGGAGGTGACAGAGAGAGGGGGGAATAAAAGATAGAGACAGAGGGAAATGACAGAGGGAGGGGAGGGATATAAGGAGATGACAGAGAGAAGGGGAGGAATAGAAGGAGGTGACAGAGAGAGGGGGAGGAATAGAAGGAAATGACAGAGGGAGGGAAGGGATGTATGGATATGACAGAGAGAAGGGGAGGAATAGGAGGCGACAGAGAGAGGGGGAAATAGAAGGAAATGACAGAGGGAGGGGACAGATAGAAGGAGGCGACAGAGGGAGGGGACGGATAGAAGGAGATGACGAGAGAGTGAGGGGGGAAATAGAAGGAGACGACAGAGAGAGGGGGGGATAGAAGGAGGGAACAGAGAGAGGGGGGGATAGAAGGAAGGAACAGAGAGAAGGGGAGGGATAGAAGGAGATGACAGATAGAGGGGGGGGATAGAAGGAGACGACAGAGAGAGGGGGAGAGATAGAAGGCGGCGACAGAGAAAGGGGGGGATAGAAGGAGACGACAGATAGAGGGGGATAGAAGGAGACGACAGAGAGGGGAGGAATAGAAGGAGACGACAGAGAGAGGGGAGGAATAGAAGGAGGGAACAGAGAGAGGGGGAGGGATAGAAGGAGGCAACAGAGAGAGGGGGAGGGATAGAAGGAGATGACAGAGAGAGGGGGAGGGATAGAAGGGGACGACAGAGAAAGGGGGAGGAATAGAAGAGGGGATCTGGAATGGAAGAACTAAGTTTAGTGTCAGAGAACTGGTTTTTAAGAGATCCATGTGCAGGGTTAACATTAGACTCTTAGCAGTGTCCAGGACCGATCTTAACTCTGCTTGCCTCGGGCTTCCAGGGATCTGCTAGAGTATTTTCAGCTATGTGCCTGGCTGACAGACTCCCCCTTTCTCTTCCCCTCTCCTCTTCCCCTTCTCTTCTCCTCTCCTACATCTCTCCTGTCCTCTCCTCCTCTTCTCCTCTCCATCCCACATCTCTTCTGTCCACTCATCCTCCCCTTCTCTTCTCCCGATCCACATCCCCTTCCCTCCTTTACCCTCTCATCCTCCTCCCGTCCCCTTTCTCCTCATCCCACTCTTCCCATACTCTCCTTCTCCCCTCCTCTCCTCATCTTCCTTCCCCTCCACCGTCATAACTCAGCCTCTGGTTCTGAAGAGCAGAGCCACAAGTCCAGTGTTCTACAGCATCACCAGTGGAGATTCGGTCTGTTAGAGAAATCAGACCCAAATTGGCAATACCAAGGAGGCTCTGGCAGTGGAAGGGTAATGTGAACAAACTAGGGTTTTGGAGCTCTGTGTCTGTGTAGAGTTATGTGAGGAAGTGTGTGTTTTCTTGACTCAAGCCCAGATGAAAAGAGGACGGAATCAGCGATGTGACATACATTTGGATAGTCTTCAAGCTATTAGGAGTGCGTCTGTGTGTGGAGGAGCGGATGTCATCAACCTTCTTTTCAACGTTGATGAGAAAGTCAAGCTATTAGGAGTGCGTCTGTGTGTGGAGGAGCGGATGTCATCAACCTTCTTTTCAACGTTGTTGACAAAGTTGTCCACAATAAGGGAGGAGGGAGGGGGAGGATGATTAGGGAGGGAGGAGATGGTGGACAATATGTTCCTAGGGTTAAAGGCATTTACACACGGTTTACACACGGTATATAATATAATTGTTGCCGCATTCACATGCTAGTTGAAACTAGGAAACTCTGAAGTGTCTCTGTCCACTCTCTCTGCATTGCGAGCAGATTTCCTGGTCCCTCCCTGGACACACCTATTCATTCAAGGGTTGTTCTTTATTTTTTACTATTTCCTACATCATAGAATAATGGTGAAGACATCAACTATGAAAAAAACACACATAGAAACATGTAGTAACCAAAAATGTGTTACATTAAAATATGTTTTAGATTTTAGATTCTTCAAAGTAGCCACTCTTTGCCTTGATGACGGCTTTGTACACTCTTGGCATTCTCTCAACAAGCTTAATGAGGAATGCTTTTCCAACAGTATTGTAGGAGTTCCCACATATGCTGAGCACTTGTTGGCTGCTTTTCCTTCACTCTGCGGTCCAACACATCCCAAACCATCTCAATTTGGTTGAAGTTGAGTGATTGTAGAGGTCAGGTCATCTGATGCAGCACTACATCACTCTCCTTCTTGGTCAAGTAGCCCTTAAACAGCCTGGAGGTGTGTTGGGTCATTGTCCTGTTGAAAAACAAACGATTAGTCCCACTAAGTGCAAACCAGATGAGATGGCATATCGCTGCAGAATGCTGTGGTAGCCATGCTGGTTAAGTGTGCCTTGAATTAAATAAATCACAGACAATGTCACCAGCAAAGCACCCCCACACCATCACAGGTCCTTCCTCCATGCTTCACTGTGTGAACCACACATGCACAGATTGTCCATTCACCAACTCTGCGTCTCACAAAGACATGGCAGTTGGAACTAAAAATAAAAAATGTGGACTCATCACACCAAAGGACAGATTTCCACCGGTCTAATGTCCATTGCTCGTTTTTCTTGGCCCATGCAAGTCTCTTCTTATTATTGGTGTCCTTTAGTAGTGTTTCTTTGCAGCAATTTGATCACAAGGCCTGATTCATGCAGTCTCCTCTGAACAATTGATGTTGAGGTGTGTCTGTTACTTGAACTTTGTGAAGCATTTATTTGGGCTGCAATCTGAGGTGCAGTTAACTCTGAACTTATCCTCTGCAGCAGAGGTAATTCTGGGTCTTCCTTTCCTGTGGCAGTCCTCATAGGAGCCAGTTTCATCACAGCGCTTGATAGTTTTTGCGACTGCACTTGAAGAAACTTTCAAAGTTCTTGAAATTTTCCGACTTGACTGACCTTCATGTCTTAAAGTAATGATGGACTGTCGTTTCTCTTTGCTTATTTGAGCTGTTCTTGCCATAATATGGTCTTGGTCTTTTACCAAGTAGGGCTATCTTTCTTTAAAGTACGTTATATAATAAATGATCCTACTAATGGTTTCACCAACAAAATGTTTTTTTTTGCCACTACATAAGTCAGCATTATATTTTAGTGTATTGATGACAATAAATTAAATTAATTTGCTAAATAAATCATATTATTCAATAGTTTCAATACCTTGTTAAGATAATGAAATGCATTCTGGTCATCATTGTGCAACTACTCTCCAAAACGTTGTTGTTTCTGTCATCGTTTTAGGCAACAGTTGAGCTAGCTATCAAGAGACAACGTCCGAAAAAATAAATAAAGAGAGAAAGTCAAGAATAGAAAATTACAGATTTAAAAATCAACACTGTATCAACACAAAAGTGGAGCCAAAAAGAGGAAGGCCAAAAATTAGAACGCAAAGGAGGTATCAACATTTGTTAGATTGATGAGGCGGGACCAGAAGAGGATGTAGCTTTATCATTGCCAGCAGCAGCTTTTAGCAGGTCAAGTGAGCCAAGGCCAAGCTGTTCCATCGTACCAGAAGAAGCAACTTTGACAGAGGAGGATACGGGTTGTCAGGTATTGGCGGATACGACCCTGAGCACAAGCCAGGCTGGACAAGCTATCCCCAGGCCGGCGAGGAGGAAGACGAGCAGGGCAAGGCTAGAATCGTGGCGGCTGAGGAAAGTGGGACAGACGGCCTTTTACCTATCCAGCTGACAGTGGGCATTATGTAACAAATGTGGATGCAAAAGTTAAATGGCACGTTATTGCATTAGCCTACTGGCCCATTCCCAAGAGTTGATGATAGGCGGTGTTTTTCCGAGTCGTATTACACCACTACAACCAAGGCTGGAATCAAATTACCAGTACATGGCTATGTTATTTTGTCAAACTGGATTGCGTTTATTGTGAGCCTTGCTGGCTGTTCGGAGATTGGAGTGCCCCTTTCTTCTCTGATGCATGGGTGAATGGGGTGAGAGATTGACGCCATCTAAAATCCAAAATAGCATGTTTGGGTGCCTGTTTGGTAAATGAGCAATGGAAGCTCAGCAGAAATGGAGAGAGTCGTGCGTAACACAGCAAATTTCGTCGTCTCCAAAATGGTACGGGCCAAAGATGCAGACCCACATATTGGGTAAAATGCAATTTTATCTCTGTTCTTTTTTAGTCAGGTCGGTAAATAAATATAAATTATGGTCCCATTCTCACTTGCTTCCAACAGTACCAAACATTATAAATAGTTTTAGTTACTCAGCTCCGTTGTTTCTCCCTGCTGCTATTGGACCAGGTCTCTCTTGGAAAAGAGATGTTATCTCAATGAGAAAAACCTGGATAAATAAAGGTAAAATAAAATAAGAAAATGTACTGGGTCATTAGCTGTGTTTCGGTGTTTCTGTCAAGAGATTGATCTATATATTTATGTTTTATAATATAGGCTATTGCCTATTATTTGCAGATAAAATAGGATGTTTTTTGACTGTTTGTGCTTTCCGTGGTGCTGATCTACTTATACGGGTTCATTTCTGACCACCGTCCATGGTGCTGAATCCATTGGCTATATTGTGGATTCTCTGGTAACAACTTCACATGTGCCCTTAGATTAGGTTCTACTCTGCTGTTACAATGCTTAGTAATATTAACGCACAGCCTTACCAACAAGATTATTTACATTTGAAGGGAAATATGGGTGTTGATAGGGGCCCGCAATATTTTTGGACACCTAGGCCCGTCATGATTAAGCTACGCTACTGGTCCCGGGCCTGGTTTCCCGACAGCGATGGAATTCAGTAGTGTTTTAGCATCTTTCCTCCAACAGCTGAAGATGTTACATACGGTTGCAAATATTGAGGTGGCTTATTCTAATGCTTACCCAATAAAAATGCCCCAAATCACAGATTTGCGATCATGTTAGCCTACACATTACGAAATATAGTGAGACAAATTATACAGTAGCCTACAAGTAGCAAAATAGAACTCAATATTATTGAAGTAGATCCACTTTATTCATGGTTGAATGCAGTCATCTCGGTTTTCATTTGAACCAAGGAGGTTGGTGGGAGGAGCTATAGGAGGAATGGAACGGAATCAAACGTGTATTTCTATATGTTTGACGTGTTTGGCTGATAATAGAACGTATCAATCTCCTCTCACTGTAGAAGAAGAAGAACACTGGGCTACTGCTTCTCCCTGCCTGGGAATCAGGACACTGAGGACACATCTGGGTTGACTAAGTACCTGTGTGTGTGTCTGCAGAGTGAATACACTGTAACTGTATAATCAGTGACTGTCTAATGTAAATAGAGTCCTGCACTGAGGGCAGAGTGCTGCAGTCCTTATTTGGGCCTGTCCTGATCCTTACAGTTCAACCAAACCATGTGTCACTGCCTCAGACAAGGGTAGAGATAAAAACAGAGGGAGAGATGGACGAGGAGAGACAGGGCGATAGGGATGATGAGAGAGAGAGCGGGACAAAGCAAGAGAGGGGTTGTAAGACTGTTGGAAACAGTAGGGAAACTGACAGAAGAGGAGGAGGAGAAAAGAGGGGAGAGTGGAGAGAGTTGGAGGAAATTAGGTATATAAGTAGTTAGGGGAACTGGCAAACTCTAGGAAGTGAAATGGAGGAAGGGAAGGATTAGAGAAGAGAGATGGATGGGAAAGAGGGAGGAGAAGTTAGCCAATGATAAGGCAGGAGAATGTGGTCAGACCTCACAGAAGGCTGCTTCAACAGTAGGTATATAAGAAAATAAGAGAAAGAGGGAAACCCTTCAGGGCAGTATATGTCAGGGCTTCAGGACAGTATATGTCACGGCTTCAGGACAGTATATGTCAGGGCTTCAGGACAGTATATGTCAGGGCTTCAGGGCAGTATATGTCAGGGCTTCAGGGCAGTATATGTCAGGGCTTCAGGGCAGTATATGTCACGGCTTCAGGGCAGTATATGTCACGGCTTCAGGGCAGTATATGTCAGGGCTTCAGGGCAGTATATGTCAGGGCTTCAGGGCAGTATATGTCAGGGCTTCAGGACAGTATATGTCAGGGCTTCAGGGCAGTATATGTCAGGGCTTCAGGGCAGTATATGTCAGGGCTTCAGGGCAGTATATGTCAGGGCTTCAGGGCAGTATATGTCAGGGCTTCAGGGCAGTATATGTCAGGGATTCAGGGCTCTTATGTCAGGTTCAGGACAGTATAATGTCAGGGCTTCAGGGCAGTATATGTCAGGGCTTCAGGGCAGTATATGTCAGGGCTTCAGGGCAAATGTCAGGGCTTCAAAATATATGTCACAAAAGTAACAACTTCAAAACAGTTCTGTCTGGTGGTGAGGGTACAAAGACAACATCTCCTCCCCACAAATCACACTGGGAAAACAGGCTGCCTTATGGTTCTCAATCAGATACAACCTGTTCACAGCTGCCTCTGATTGGGAACCATACCAGGCCAAACAACTCAATCAAAAAGTTTAGAACGAAAACAGTGGTCCCAACTCACGCCCTACCAACAAAACAGAGACGGCCTACAGGGAAGGTGAGGGCCCTCGGAGTGTGGTGTCAGGAAAATAACCTCACACTCAACCTGTCAACAAAACTAAGGAGATGATTGTGGACTTCAAAACGGCTGCATCTGGGTCACCCCCTATCCACATCGATGGAACAGTAGTGACTGACCCAGCAGAGTTTGGATTCCTCGGCTCACATCACAGACAAACTGAATTGGTCCCAACAGACATCATCGTGAAGAGGCGCAGGAGCGCCTCTTCTGATGGAATGGTTGAAGAAATGTGGCTTGTCACCAAAGCACTCACAAACTTCTATCAGAGGAGGGCACACCGAGAGCATCCTGGCGGGCTGTACCACCGCCTGGTACTGCAACTGCTCCGCCCTCAACCGAAGGCTTCCAGAGGTGGAGGTCTGCACAACGATCATCGGGGCAAACTACCTGCCCTCCAGGACACCTACACCACCCGATGTTACAGGAAGGCCATAAAGATCATCAAGGACATCTACCACCCGAGCCGTTCCAGAGAGCTGCCTGTTCACCCCGCTATCATCCAGAAGGCGAGGTCAGTACAGGTGCATCAAAGCTGGGACCAAGAGACTGAAAAACAGCTTCTATCTCAAGGCCATCAGACTGTTAAACAGCCACCACTAACATTGAGCCCGCTGCTGCCTACCACATCTGACTCAACTCCAGCCACTTTAATAATCCAGATTGATGGAAATGGTTAAATATATCACTAGCCACTTTAAACAATGCTACCTCATATAATGTTACTTCCCTACATTAATCATCTCATATGCATCCCACCTTGCATACTGTACTCTATATCATCGACTGCATCCTTATGTAATACATGTATCACTAGCCACTTTAACTATGCCACTTTGTTTACATACTCATCTCACATGTATATACTGTACCCGATACCATCTACTGTATCTTGCCTATGCTGCTCTGTACCATCACACATTCATATATCCTTATGTACATATTCTTTATCCCCTTACACTGTGTATAAGACAGTAGATTAGGAATTGTTAGTTAGATTACTTGTTGGTTATTACTGCATTGTCGGAACTAGAAGCACAAGCATTTCGCTACACTCGCATTAACATCTGCTAACAATGTGTTTGTGACAAATAAAATTTGATTTGATTTGATTTGTATATGTCAGGGCTTCAGGGCAGTATATGTCAGGGCTTCAGGGCAGTATATGTCAGGGCTTAAGGACAATATATGTCAGGGCTTCTGGGCTCTTCCCTTCCAGTCCCCCTCTGGACCAATCCCCATGGTAAGTGTTCCATTCAACTGAAATGAACACTAAAAATACAAAGTAACAAAAAGAACAACCAAAACAGTTCCGTCTGGTAAACTACATACAAAGACAGAAAACAACTACCCACAAATCATAGAAAACAGGCTGCCTAAGTATGGTTCTCAATCAGATACAACGATCGACAGCTGCCTCTGATTGGGAACCATACCAGGCCAAACACAGTAATAAAAAACCTAGAACAAAAACCTAGAATTCCCATCCCAACTCACGCCCTGACCAAACTAAAACAGAGACAAAAAAAGGAACTAAGGTCAGTACGAACACTGCGCACAACATGAGTCCTGTACCTTTGCCCCACCTCTGGATTACCAACCTCTGCCTGACCTCACCCTGACCCTGTTGCTGTAATAGACATTGTTACTTCAAAGGGTCTGCATCTGGATCTTACCTTTATTCCTGATAGTGGAAACTGACCATGACTGACCCAGCAGACTTGGATCAGCTCAGCAACGCCATCTCCTCCCAAAGAGCCATCATTGGTAGACACGAGGAGTTGCTCTCTGCGGTCTGATGGAATGGTTCCAGGATGTGGCCGAACGTCACGACCTAGCATTATTACGCTGATATCCGGGAGGGCACTCGCCTCGGCCACAGCAGTGTGGGAGCAACAATCCACCGTCTGCCTCAGTCTAGAGGTATTCGTGGTGGAGGTGAGAAAGATTTTTGAGGCTCCGGTGTTCGGGAGAGAGGCTGCCCGGAAGTTACTCCAGCTTCGGCAGGACTCCCTCAGTGTGGCAGACTATGCAGTGGAGTTCCGCATGCTGTCAGCGGAGGGTGCCTGGAACCCGGAAGCACTGTTCGACACGTTCCTGCAAGGATTATCGGAGGAAGTAACGGACGAGCTTGCAGCCCGGGAACTACCAACGGATCTCGCTCACGCCCCTATCGCCTTAACCATCCAGATCGATGGATGGTTAAGGGAACTGGATGGAGAAGAGGTCTGATTGCGGTCCCCATCGCTCACTCAAGGATCCCACCTTGCATCTGATGAACTCCGGAAGTCCCATGTGGCGTCTTCATCCCCAGAGTCTCACAGCTTACCCAAGTTCCTCCCAAAGCATCTGAAGACTGCTGATTTGCCCCTTCCCGAGCTGATGCAGCTCAGAAGGGCTAGGCTGTCTCCAGCCGAATGCCTACAGACTTAACACCCAAAGTTGTCTGTATTGCAGTACTGCCGGTCATTATGTGTTTACCTGTCCCTTCAAGAGACCTAGCTCATTTGTAGGAACGAGTACTCTGTTGGGTCTTAAGGATAATGTTGCTTCTCTCCTTACCACCCCCTCTCCATACCACCCTACTGTGGGGCCCCGCCAGTCCAAGTCTCTCCAGAACATCATCGACTCATGGGCAGATATGACTCTTATGGACAATACACTGCCGTCCGATCTGGGCATCCCCACTCAACCCCCCTCCATCCCCATGGATGTTAGAGCGCTGGATGGGCGCTCTATAGGCCAGGTCACCCACCATACCAATCCCATCAACCTATGAGTGTCAGGGAACCACAGCGAGACGATCCAATTCCTGCTAATTGAGTCTCCTCTGTGATATTAATGCCAGACCGAACTCGGACCTGACGCAGACAAACACAGCAGGCAGAGGTAAGGGTAAATCCAGAATGCTTACTTAAGGTCGTCATAACAAAACAATAAAGCAAGGGCACACGAGAACACTGAACACAACATGAGACCTGAGCAACTGGCCCAGTCCACAGAGGAACCTAAATAGTCATCCAGCATGTGATCCCAATAACCCCAATCAGGGTCACCTGGATACTAGAAGTAACCCAAGGGTGCTCTCCAGTGGCAACCTCAGGTAGTACACTCAAGGGAGAAAACCTGACCTGTGACATCCGCAGGTTCCTGTGGTATGCCCTCTCTGACTGGTCTACTGGTGCCATCCCTGGGCTGGAGCCCGCCCTGCCACGCTCATTGCCTGAAATCAGCTCTGCCTGCCCTAGGACGTCTTCCTGTTGGCTTGGAAATTGCCCTGAACCTATCTGCCATTTTAGCGGGGCACCAGGACCCCTGGAGACTTCAGTAAGGCCCGCTCTCCTCCCGGGGCGGCTAAACCTATGGTCTCACAGCCCTTTTTCTCCTGAAAGGTTGACAAGTTGAATTGACCCGAGCTGACAAGGTACAAATCTGTCCCTGCCCCTGAACAGGCAGTTAACCCACTGTTCCTAAGCCGTCCCCTGAAAATAAGAATTTGTTCTTACCACTGACTGCCCTAGAAAATAAGCCTAAAATACAAAAATAAAAAAACTTCCACAACACCGACCGGCACCCAAGGAGGAACGCCGGATGCGCTGACCCTGAGCCCTGTGGCTTCACCCCCAGAAGCTGACTCTTTCCCACCTGACTCTAAAATCATTAGCCCTCTGCTGTTCATCTCTGCCTGACCCGTGACCCTCAGTATACCCTCCTACCATTCATGTGGCCTGACCCTAAACCCTGAAGTCTCACAGCCCCTTTTCTCCTGTTTTTGACCACTCTGCCTGCCCCTGACCCTGAGCCTGCCCTCCTGACCACTCTGCCTGCCCCTGACCCTGAGCCTGCCCTCCTGACCACTCTGCCTGACCCCTAACCCTGAGCCTGCCCTCCTGACCACTCTGCCTGCCCCTGACCCTGAGCCTGCCCTCCTGACCACTCTGCCTGCCCCTGACCCTGAGCCTGCCCTCCTGACCACTCTGCCTGCCCCTGACCCTGAGCCTGCCCTCCTGACCACTCTACCTGACCCTGACCCTGCCCTCCTGACCACTCTGCCTGACCCTGACCCTGAGCCTGCCCTCCTGACCACTCTGCCTGACCCTGACCCTGAGCCTGCCCTCCTGACCACTCTACCTGACCCTGACCCTGAGCCTGCCCTCCTGACCACTCTGCCTGACCCTGACCCTGAGCCTGCCCTCCTGACCACTCTGCCTGACCCTGAGCCTGAGCCTGACCACTCTGCCTGCCCCTGACCCTGAGCCTCCCTCCTGACCACCTGACCCCCTGACCCTGCCTGCCCTCCTGACCACTCTGCCTGACCCTGACCCTGAGCCTGCCCTCCTGACCACTCTACCTGACCCTGACCCTGAGCCTGCCCTCCTGACCACTCTGCCTGACCCTGACCCTGAGCCTGCCCTCCTGACCACTCTGCCTGACCCTGACCCTGAGCCTGCCCTCCTGACCACTCTGCCTGACCCTGACCCTGAGCCTGCCCTCCTGACCACTCTGCCTGACCCTGACCCTGAGCCTGCCCTCCTGACCACTCTACCTGACCCTGACCCTGAGCCTGCCCTCCTGACCACTCTACCTGACCCTGAGCCTGAGCCTGCCTTCCGTCCTGTACCTGTTGCTGTAATAAACATTGTTACTTCGACACGATCTGCATCTGGGTTTTACCTTTATCCTGATAGTATTCCCAGTCATGTGAAATCCATTGATTGAAATTGTTGCATGTTGCATTTATTTTTTTGTTCAGTGTTCAGTATCTTCCACTTTGGCATTACGGAGTATTTTGTGTAGGTTATAGACAAAAAAATACAATTAAATCCCCTGTTGGTGCTTTTAGGGGTTGAAATATGCTGGTGCTTTTTGGGTTAACATTCTGCTTTTTATTTATTTTGACCCCCTTTTCTCCCCAGTGTCGTGGTATCCAATTGGTTTAGTAGCTTACTATCTTGTCTCATCACTACAACTCCCGTACAGGCTGGGGGGGGGGGGGGGTCAACCGTCTTTATCTGTGTCAGCTCTAGCCTTTAGCTCAATGCGGATGTTGCCTGTAATCCATGGCTTCTGGTTGGGGTATGTATGTACAGTCACTGTGGGGACGACGTCATCAATGCACTTATTGATGAAGCCGATGACTGAGGTGGTGTATTCCTCAATGCCATTGGATGAATCCCGGAACATATTCCAGTCTGTTCTAGCAAAACAGTCCTGTAGCGTAGCGTCCACGTCATCTGACCACTTCCGTATTGGGCGAGTCACTGGCACTTCCTGCTTTAGTTTTTGCTTGTAAGCAGGAATCAGGAGGATAGAATTATGGTCAGATTTGCCAAATGGAGAGCGGGGGAGAGCTTTGTATGCATCTCTGTAGGTGGAGTAAATGTGGTCTAGGAATTATTTTCTCTCTGGTTGCACATGTGACATGCTGGAATTTTTTGGGGTAAAACTGATTTAAATTTGCCTGCATTAAAGTCCCCGGCCACTAGGAGCGCCACTTCTGGGTGAGCATTTTCTTCTTTGCTTATGGCCTTATAGAGTTGGTTGAGAGCGGTATTAGTGCCAGCTTTGTTCTGTGGTGGTAAATAGATGGCTATGAATAATATAGATGAGAACTCTCTTGGTAGTGTGGTTTATAGCTTAAAGCTAATCATAAGGTACCCTACCTCAGGCGAGCAATACCTCAAGACTTCTTTAATATTAGACATCTCGCACCAGCTGTTATTGACAAATAGACACACACCCTCACCCCTCGTCTTACCAGAAGTAGCGTCTCTGTTCTGCCCGTGCATGAAAGATACCTTAATAGAAAATGACTAAAGTAAAAGTGAAAGTCACCCAGTAAAATAATACTTGAGTAAAGTCTAAATGTAGTTGGTTTTAAATATAGGTAAGTATCAAACGTGAAGGTAAAAGTATAAATAATTCAAATTCCTTATATAAAGCAAACCAGATAGCCAGGGGCACTCTCCAACCTCAGCCATAATTTACAAACAGAGCATGTGTTTAGTGAGAGGTAGTATGGACGACAAGGGATGTTCTCTTGATAAGAGTGTGAATTAGACAATTTTCCTGTCCTGCTAAGCATTCAAAATGTAACGAGTACTTTGGGATGTCATGGAAAATGTATGGAGTAAAAAGCACATACTTTTCTTTAGGAATGTGGTGATATAAAAGTTGTCAAAAATATAAAGGTGACTTTCCATTTAATAACAATTAAGCAAGGTTGGACAGCAAGTTGCACGTCATCAGATTGTGAACAGAGCATGAGGCAACAGGGACAGCAGAGAGCAGTGGCTTCCTCTCCTAACACAAAGTGGCTATCTAGCTATTCAGATAAATTATTTCCTCCCCCCTCCCACCTTCTCTATCTCTCTTCCCCTCCCTCCTTCTCTATCTCCTTCCTCTCTCTCTTCTCCCTCTCTCTCTTCCCCTCCTCCTCTATTTCCCTCTCCTTTCTCTCTTCTCCCTCCCTCTCTCTCTTCTCCCTCTCTCTCTTCCCTTCCCTCCTTCTCTATCTCCCTCCTCTCCTCTCCCTCTTCTCCCTCTCTCTCTTCCCCTCCCTCCTTCTCTATCTCCCTCCTCTCCTCTCTCTCTTCTCCCTCTCTCCTCTTGCTCTTTTCTCATGAGTGTAATGACTAACTACATGATAATGATCCCTCTCTCTCTCTCTCTCTTTTCCTCTCACTCATTCTGTCTCTCCCCTTCATTCTCCCTCTTTCTCTCTCCTCCTCTTCTCTGTATCGCTATACCCCTCTTCTCTCACTCCCTTTTTCTCACTCCTCCTCCTTTCTCTCTCTCTCTGAAGAGGAGTGATACCTCATTGCGTCCATATCCATTAACCTTCAATAGGCTCTGCCAGAACCAATAAGAATGGTCCTTAGAAAATAGTTTCCCTAGGTTCAACAAAGATCAGGATAGAATAGGGATATGTGTTTTAATGCACACAGTGTTATAGACAACTGCCAGGCCAAACAATGACCTCACCTACCATGTCTAGCTCCATCCAACCATTTGACCCCACCTGGAAAACAAACGTCCATGTTTTGGTCTGCTCCTTGTTCCAATGCCCAGATCGGTAGGGTTTCAGGTGTCCTTTCAGTGACATCAAAAAGCAAGTTGGTTGACCACTCAATCACCTTATAAAGGATGCCTGGCCTGTTGAGAAATACTAGAATATTCTTAGGACTTAATTTCTGCCACCCACTTGTCTTGTGTGCATGTCTTGTACTACAGTCGTGGTCAAAAGTTTTGAGAATGACACAAATATTAATTTTCACAAAGTTTGCTGCTTCAGTGTCTTTAGATAATTATGTCAGAATATCAATGTTTTGTTCCCCGAGCCACTTAGTTATCACTTTTGCCTTGTGGCAAGGTGCTCCATCATGCTGTAAAAGGAATTGTTTGTCAACTGTTCCTGGATGGTTGGGAGAAGTTGCTCTCGGAGGATGTGTTGGTACCATTCTTTATTCATGGCTGTGTTCTTAGGCAAAATTGTGAGTGAGCCCACTCCCTTGGCTGAGAAGCAACCCCACACATGAATGGTCTCAAATGACTTTACCCCAGTCCTCAGCAGTCCAATCCTTGTACCCTTTGCAGAATATCAGTCTGTCCCTGAAGTTTTTCCTGGAAATAAGTGGCTTCTTTGCTGCCCTTCATGACACCAGGCCATCGTCCAAAAGTCTTCGCCTCACTGTGCGTGCAGATGCCTGCTGATGCCACCTGCCTGCTGCCATTCCCGAGCAAGCTCTGTACTGGTGGTGCCCCGGTCCCACGGCTGAATCAACTTTAGGAGATGGTCCTTGCGCTTGCTGAACTTTCTTGGGCGCCCTGAAGCCTTCTTCACAACAATTGAACTTCTCTCCTTGAAGGTCTTGATGATGCGATAAATGGTTGACTTAGGTGCAATCTTACTGGCAGCAATATCCTTGCCTGTGAAGCCCTTTTTGTGCAAAGCAATGAAAAGCAATTCCTTACAGGTAACTATCGTTGACAGAGGAAGAACAATGATTCCAAGCACCACCTTCCTTTTGAAGCTTCTAGTCTGTTATTCTAACTAAATCAGCATGACAGAGTGATCTCCAGCCTTGTCCTCGTCAACACTCACACCTGTGTTAACGAGAGAATCACTGACATGATGTCAGCTGGTCCTTTTGTGGCAGGGCTGAAATGCAGTGGAAATATTTTGGGGGGATTCAGTTCATTTGCATGGCAATCAGGGACTTTGCAATTAATTGCAATTCATCTGATCATTCTTCGTAACATTCTGGAGTATATGCAAATTGCCATCATACAAACTGAGGCAGCAGACTTTGTGAAAATGAATATTTGTGTCATTCTCAACTTTTGGCAACGATTGTACATTCACGTGTTTACCCTCCATTACATCCCTGCTTGTAAGTGTACCTAAAATAGATCTATCTGACCTCATTTTAGATAATGAGCAGGTGTGTAATCAGATGGGAGTCACCCACACCTTCCTGAAGCTTGGTGGTTAGCAGGTAATGAACTACCTCCCTGTATCTGCAGTGTTAGTACTGATAGGATGATAGACCTAATCTGACCAATGGGAGGATCGGTGCCTAGTTAACCCGGTTAATGTACCATATAGGAAAGTTGGACTCATAGTGTTTTTGTTTTTGCGTGCCAGCATGTGTTTGTGTGTGCCAGAGTAGTGAGGATGTGTGGCCCACTGTTTCCAGATGTGGGGAAATGTTGAGGAAAATTATGCAGGCAGCCATTCTTGGTTGACTTAGCTCTGAAGGTTTGTATGCATTCCCATTTTCCTTGAGTGCAACCGAACAAAAGGAGCTTTGTAGCTGGATGGAGGATTGGAGTGTGTGGGGTGGGTGGTTGTCTAGCGTACTACCATGTGGCTGTAACCAAACCACTAAGTCCTGTGCAGAGTAGAACATGATGTTTGTTTGGTGTGTATGTGTGAGGGTGAGTGTGCATGTGTGCGAGTTTGTGTGTGTGTGTGTGTGTGTGTGTGTGTGTGTGCGTGTGTGTGTGAGAGAGACAGAGGAGGAAGCTGTCAGCGATGTTTATGTGTAATGGCTGTACTTACACAGCTTGTGCTGGCGAAGCTAATGCAGCCAAATATTATCTTAGCCTTCCCTCAGGCAAGTGCAGAAATGCATGGTTTCATAGTCCATGGATGGCTGTGTGGAGGAGAGTTAGAGTGAGGTGGTTGCTTGTTTGTGCCAGTCCTGTTTGGTCAATTGCAGACCTGTGGTCAAATATAATTTTGAATACTGGGTATTTGCTTGACCTTGTCTGGGGTGTCAGATTGGTAGGGTTTGCACTTTTGGAACTATTCCATTGTCTCCATTGATCCAGGTCAACTCAATCACAGCACGGAACAATATTATTTGAACCCCGGTCTAGTCCATTGTATGCTTTTGTCAACTGATTCTTTATGACACAATATCCCATATTTACACCTTAGCATTTTAAAGATTATATTCTCAGTGACGTGTGTCTCTCTGCCTATTCACCCTTTGTGTGTGTCCTCTAGTTTTGTGGGGTTTCAGAGAACAGAGAGGAGAGGAGGGGAGAGGAAAGGCCATAGAGGACGGGAGAGGCCGGGAGAGGAGAGGAAAGGAGGGAAAGGTCATAGAGGACGGGAGAGGCCGGGAGAGGAGGGGAGAGGACAGGAGAGGAGAGGAGAGGAAAGGTCATAGAGGACGGGAGAGGCCGGGAGAGGAGGGGAGAGGACAGGAGAGGAGAGGAGGAAAAAGGACAGGAGAGGAGGGGAGAGGACAGGAGAAGCATCTGGTGTCTTCACATGAACCACAATCACATGACGCAGCACATAGGAGGAAGATAATTCACTCTCCTTCCCTTTCCACTTCCTCTTTTCCTTCCTACCCTTAGCTCTTCCTCTCTTTCCTATCCTTTCTCTCTCATCTTCCTTCTCTCCCTCCATCTTCCTCTCTTTTCCTCCATGTCCTCTTCCTGAACCGTAACCTTGGCAAAGTGCTCACAGTCGACCTGTAGCCAGTGCAAAGTGTTCACACACACAGATACAGCACACATGACTTCATGTAGCTTAAGGTCAAGCAGAACAGACATAGTGATGACATACAGGACATATGAAGGCCAAACTGATATGTAACAAGTAGTATTATGGTAGATAGATCTGTATTGCACAGAGTAATGGTGGAGAGTTACAACAGCAGCAGAGAATACACAGACTCATATAACCTATTTTCATCAAATGTTTAATATGGCTACAGAGCCATTGAATATGTATGCTACAGAGTAGTATCAAGACATGTTGTCAGGTAGTCTGGTGAATTATTCTATCTATTCTATTCTATATTTTGTAGTTAAAAACAGGGGTTAGAACTGAACTATTTTTTCGTTTTGATTCTGAACAGACCCAATTTTATTTGTTACATTCCACTGTTCCGACCAGCAAAATAAAGTTCTGAACCGATTCAAACCCCAAAAAGTAATGGTTTATATTGTTAGTTTCTGTTCCTTTTTAAACCTCTGAAATATATATATTTTTTAATTTAGCTCAACATTATATTACTTAATTAATGGATAGAGCAGCTTGCTAATGAGCGAGCAAGCTATGTAAATGCATTGGACAGACAAGTGCATAGTACGGTGCGACATTTGACATTTTACGGAAAGGGCTGAGTGAGAGGGTTGGGCATCTTGTAGTTATGACATGCATTATCTGAATTAGGCCCACAGAATTATACCTACGGAGGAGTGGCTTCTATGAAGTAATTTTGAATGTCTTTTAACTTCAGAGAGTTGGCTTAACTAACGTTGAACCAGAGCTAGCCCTTGATCATGACTCTCAGTTCCATTACACATAATGCCGCCTAGAGTTTGAGAGCTAGACCAGAGCTAGCTAACAAGCTTGTGTGTGCAGAGCAGCACCAGAAAATAACATCTTGCCTTTTTGTAGTTAATAAATCCAAAGTGAAATGTGATAAATATAGTATCTTTGACTAGCATTGAAAACATTTATCCATTGTTCTCTAATATAAAATCTCTCTCCCTAATTTCCGAATCACTCCTGTAACATCAGTAGCTACAGTGGACTATGCATGCTTCGGGGTGAGGGGGAGGGTTAGGTAGCCTACACACAATGGCAATGATTTTCAGCTGGCAGGCAGACACTGGAATACGTTTCTGAGTGACAGTGAGGGCTTTGCCTAGGCACTTTGTTGCTTTTTCCCCCCTAGAAACTAAAAGCATGTTATTAACCGTTTCCCCTGCTTTTAAAGTAACTGTTCTGCTCCGGAACAGTATAGCTCACTTTCGTTCTCTGTTCTGATTCTGTTCCTCGAAGAATTCCATTTTTTTTTCTGGTTTTCTGTTCTGTTCCCTGAACCGGTTCCAACTCATGATTATAATTGTAAAAAATTACTCTCAACATAAAGTTTATCTACCAGAGCAAGATTTGGAACAAATACATTATTAATGGCAGAGAGTGGAGGAAAAACACCTATTGACTAATTTCACTTTTATAAAAGTTTGTAGAAAAGGTTCTGGTTGAAGTAAATGACAAGGGCTGCCTAGGTCTTTACACTTCATGTGTGGCCAACGTTAGGCGGCTGAACATGTGAACAGTGTTTAGCTAATGTTCACTTCTTCAGGGAGATGTTTTAGTTCAGATTTAAACCCTCGACACATTCATCACTCAAACACAGCTCTGGTGTATATACGCTACACAGCCATGTTCCAGAGACTGTCAGAGAGGCAGTGTGTGTGTGTGTGTGTGTGTTCCAGAGGCAGTGTGTGTATATTCCAGAGACAGTGTGTGTATGTGTGTGTGTCCAGAGGCAGAGTGTGTGTGTGTGTGTGTGTCCAGAGGCTGTGTGTGTGTGTGTGTGTGTTCCAGAGGCTGTGTGTGTGTGTCTGTGTCCAGAGGCAGTGTGTGTGTGTTCCAAAGACAGTGTGTGTGTGTTCCAGAGACAGTGTGTGTGTGTGTGTGTGTTCCAGAGACAGTGTGTGTGTTCCAGAGACAGTGTGTGTGTGTGTGTGTGTGTTCCAGAGACAGTGTGTGTGTGTGTTCCAGAGACAGTGTGTGTGTGTGTTCCAGAGACAGTGTGTGTGTGTGTGTGTTCCAGAGACAGTGTGTGTGTGTGTGTGTGTGTGTTCCAGAGACAGTGTGTGTGTGTGTTCCAGAGACAGTGTGTGTGTATGTGTGTTCCAGAGACAGTGTGTGTGTATGTGTGTTCCAGAGACAGTGTGTGTGTTTCAGAGACAGTGTGTGTGTTTCAGAAACAGTGTGTGTGTGTGTGTTCTAGAGACAGTGTGTGTGTGTTCTAGAGACAGTGTGTGTGTGTGTGTTCCAGAGACAGTGTGTGTGTGTGTGTGTGTGTGTTCCAGAGACAGTGTGTGTGTGTGTATTCCAGAGACAGTGTGTGTGTGTGTGTGTTCCAGAAACAGTGTGTGTGTGTGTTACAGAAACAGTGTGTGTGTGTGTGTGTTCCAGAAACAGTGTGTGTGTGTGTTCCAGAAACAGTGTGTGTGTGTGTGTTCCAGAGACAGTGTGTGTGTGTGTTCCAGAAACAGTGTGTGTGTGTGTGTGTATTCCAGAGACAGTGTGTGTGTGTGTGTGGGTGTTCCAGAGACAGTGTGTGTGTGTGTGTTCCAGAAACAGAGTGTGTGTGTGTTCCAGAGGCAGTGTGTGTGTGTGTGTTCCAGAAACAGTGTGTGTGTGTGTTCCAGAGGCAGTGTGTGTGTGTTCCAGAAACAGTGTGTGTGTTTTCCAGAAACAGTGTGTGTGTGTGTTCCAGAGGCAGTGTGTGTGTGTGTGTGTTCCAGAAACAGTGTGTGTGTGTGTTCCAGAGGCAGTGTGTGTGTGTGTGTGTTCCAGAAACAGTGTGTGTGTGTTCCAGAAACAGTGTGTGTGTGTTCCAGAAACAGTGTGTGTGTGTGTTCCAGAGACAGTGTGTGTGTGTTCCAGAGGCGGTTTGTGTGTGTGTGTGTGTTCCAGAAACAGTGTGTGTGTGTGTTCCAGAAACAGTGTGTGTGTGTGTGTGTGTTCCAGAGGCAGTTTGTGTGTGTGTTCCAGAGGCAGTGTGTGTGTGTGTGTTCCAGAGACAGTGTGTGTGTGTGTGTTCCAGAGACAGTGTGTGTGTGTGTCCAGAGACAGTGTGTGTGTGTGTTCAAGAGACAGTGTGTGTGTGTGTTCCAGAGACAGTGTGTGTGTGTTCCAGAGACATTGTGTGTGTGTGTGTGTTCCAGAGACAGTGTGTGTGTTCCATAGACAGTGTGTGTGAGTGTGTGTGTGTACCAGAGGCTGTGTGTGTGTGTTTGTGTGTGTGTGTGTGTTCCAGAGACAGTGTGTGTGTGTGTTCCAGAGGCAGTGTGTGTGTGTGTGTGTGTGTGTCCAGAGGCAGTTTGTGTGTGTGTGTGTGTGTTCCAGAGACAGTGTGTGTGTGTGTTCCAGAGACAGTGTCTGTGTGTGTTCCAGAGGCAGTGTGTGCGTGTGTTCCAGAAACAGTGTGTGTGTGTTCCAGAGACAGTGTGTGTGTGTGTTCCAGAAACAGTGTGTGTGTGTGTGTGTTCCAGAAACAGTGTGTGTGTGTGTTCCAGAGACAGTGTGTGTGTGTGTGTGTGTTCCAGAAACAGTGTGTGTGTGTGTGTGTGTGTGTGTGTGTGTGTGTTGTTCCAGAGACAGTGTGTGTGTGTGTATTCCAGAGACAGTGTGTGTGTGTGTGTGTGTGTGTCCCAGAAACAGTATGTGTGTGTGTGTTCCAGAAACAGTGTGTGTGTGTATTCCAGAGACAGTGTGTGTGTGTGTGTGTGTGTGTGTTCCAGAAGCAGTGTGTGTGTGTGTTCCAGAAACAGTGTGTGTGTGTGTGTGTGTGTTCCAGAAACAGTGTGTGTGTGTGTGTGTGTGTGTGTGTGTGTGTATTCCAGAGACAGTGTGTGTGTGTGTGTGGGGTGTTCCAGAGACAGTGTGTGTGTGTTCCAGAAACAGTGTGTGTGTGTGTGTATTCCAGAGACAGTGTGTGTGTGAACAGGACAGTGGGAGGGGCAGGGGGAGGTACTGGATGGAACAGGACTGTGGGAGAGGCAGGGGGAGGTACTGGATGGAACAGGACTGTGGGAGAGGCAGGGGGAGGTACTGGATGGAACAGGACTGTGGGAGAGGCAGGGGGAGGTACTGGATGGAACAGGACTGTGGGAGGGGCAGGGGGAGGTACTGGATGGAACAGGACAGTGGGAGGGGCAGGGGGAGGTACTGGATGGAACAGGACTGTGGGAGGGGCGGGGGAGGTATTGGATGGAAAAGGACAGTGGGAGAGGCAGTGGTAGGTACTGGATGGAGCAGGACTGTGGGAGAGGCAGGGGGAAGTACTGGATGGAACAGGACTGTGGGAGAGGCAGGGGGAGGTACTGGATGGAACAGGACAGTGGGAGAGGCAGGGGGAGGTACTGGATGGAACAGGACTGTGGGAGGGCGCAGGGGGAGGTACTGGATGGAACAGGACACGTACAGATTGCTCCCTCCCTCCATACACGCAGATATTCGGCACATTCTTCCCTCCCTCCCTCCATACACGCAGATATTCGGCACATTCATCCCTCCCTCCATACATGCAGATATTCGGCACATTCCTCCCTCCCTCCATACACACAGATATTCGGCACAGTCCTCCCTCCCTCCATACACACAGATATTCGGCACATTCCTCCCTCCCTCCCTCCCTCCCTCCCAGATCCCTCCCTCCCTCCCTCCCTCCCTCCTCCATACACACAGATATTCCACATCCCTCCCTCCCTCCCTCCCTCCCTCCCTCCCTCCCTCCCTCCCTCCCTCCCTCCCTCCCTCCCTCCCTCCATACACACAGATATTCAGCACATTCCTCCCTCCCTCCCTCCCTCCCCCCATACACACAGATATTCGGCACATTCCTCCCTCCCTCCATACACACGGCACATTCCTCCCTCCCTCCATACACACAGATATTCGGCACATTCCTCCCTCCCCCTCCCTCCATACACACAGATATTCGGCACATTCCTCCCTCCCTCCATACACACAGATATTCCCTTCCTCCCTCCCTCCATACACGCAGATATTCGGCACATTCCTCCCCCTCCCTCCCTCCCTCCCTATACACAGATATTCGGCACATTCCTCCCTCCCTCCCTCCCTCCATACACACAGATATTCGGCACATTCCTCCCTCCCTCCCTCCCTCCCTCCCTCCCTCCCTCCCTCCCTCCTCCCTCCCTCCCTCCCTCCCCTCCATACACACAGATATTCGGCACATTCCTCCCTCCCTCCATACACACGGCACATTCCTCCCTCCCTCCATACACACAGATATTCGGCACATTCCTCCCTCCCTCCCTCCATACACACAGATATTCGGCACATTCCTTCCTCCCTCCATACACACAGATATTCGGCACATTCCTCCCTCCCTCCATACACACAGATTCTCGGCACATTCCTCCCTCCCTCCATACACACAGATTCTCGGCACAGTCCTCCCTCCCTCCATACACACAGATATTCGGCACATTCCTCCCTCCCTCCATACACGCAGATATTCGGCACATTCCTCCCTCCCTCCATACACGCAGATATTCGGCACATTCATCCCTCCCTCCCTCCATACACATAGATATTCGGCACATTCCTCCCTCCCTCCCTCCATACACACAGATATTCGGCACATTCCTCCCTCCCTCCCTCCATACACGCAGATATTCGGCACATTCCTCCCTTCCTCCCTCCCTCCATACACACAGATATTCGGCACATTCCTCCCTCCCTCCATACACACAGATATTCGGCACATTCCTCCCTCCCTCCATACACCCAGATATTCGGCACATTCCTCCCTCCCTCCATACACCCAGATATTCGGCACATTCCTCCCTCCCTCCATACACGCAGATATTCGGCACATTCCTCCCTCCCTCCATACACGCAGATATTCGGCACATTCCTCCCTCCCTCCATACACGCAGATATTCGGCACATTTCCCTCCCTCCATACACACAGATATTCGGCACATTCCTCCCTCCCTCCATACACACAGATATTCAGCACATTCCTCCCTCCCTCCAAAGACATTCAGAGAGTGAAGTGATGAGATCCTGAGTAAAAATATGAAATCTAATAATAAAAAGGCACATTTCTTGGAATGCATTCAACAGGGGAATGTGGTGGGAGAGTGAGAGAGAGACTTTAATGTGCATTGGAGAGAGGGGGTGGGGTTGACGGGAGGGGTGAGGAGACGGAATCTGAATATCCAACTATATTTGCTTGATTAGTGGCAATGTTCATAATGCATGTATGCCATTGCCCACATGTTAAAAACACGCAACATACAGGCATAGAATATACAGACATGGTACATACAGACATGGTACATACAGACATGGTACATACATACATGGTACATACAGACATGGTACATATATATATATATAAGGATGAATCATTTTTAGAGTGTGCAGGTGGCAGGAATTTAGATACAGGAAGTTATATATAGAGAGGAGAGGGAGTCATATAGAGAGAGAGGAGAGGGAGTTATATATAGAGAGAGGAGAGGGAGTTATATATAGAGAGGAGAGGGAGTTATATATAGAGAGGAGAGGGAGTTGGAGTTATATAGAGAGAGGAGAGGGAGTTATATAGAGAGAGGAGAGGGAGTTATATAGAGAGAGGAGAGGGAGTTGGAGTTATATAGAGAGAGAGGAGAGGGAGTTATATATAGAGAGAGGAGAGGGAGTTATATATAGAGAGAGGAGAGGGAGTTATATATAGAGAGACGAGAGGGAGTTACATATAGAGAGGAGAGGGAGTTACATATAGAGAGGAGGTAGAGAGGAGAGGAAGTTATATAGAGAGAGGAGGTAGAGAGGAGAGGGAGTTATATATAGAGAGAGGAGGTAGAGAGGAGAGGGAGTTATATATAGAGAGGAGAGGGAGTTATATAGAGAGAGGAGAGGGAGTTATATAGAGAGAGGAGAGGGAGTTATATATATATATAGAGAGAGGAGAGGGAGTTATATAGAGAGAGAGAGGAGAGGGAGTTATATATATAGAGAGAGGAGAGGGAGTTATATATATAGAGAGAGAGTTATATATAGAGAGAGAGGAGAGGGAGTTATAGAGAGAGAGAGAGGAAGTTATATAGAGAGAGGAGAGGGAGTTATATATAGAGAGAGGAGAGGGAGTTGGAGTTATATAGAGAGAGGAGAGGGAGTTATATAGAGAGAGGAGAGGGAGTTATATAGAGAGAGGGGAGAGGGAGTTATATATAGAGAGAGGAGAGGGAGTTATATAGATAGAGAGGAGAGGGAGTTATATAGAATATAGAGAGAGGGGAGAGGGAGTTATATATAGAGAGAGGAGAGGGAGTTATATATAGAGAGAGACGAGAGGGAGTTATATAGAGAGAGGAGAGGGAGCTATATATAGAGAGAGGAGAGGGAGTTATATAGAGAGAGGGGAGAGGGAGTTATATAGAGAGAGGAGAGGGAGTAATATAGAGAGTGGAGAGGGAGTAATATAGAGAGTGGAGAGGGAGTAATATATAGAGAGGAGAGGGAGTAATATAGAGAGAGGAGAGGGAGTAATATAGAGAGAGGAGAGGGAGTAATATAGAGAGAGGAGAGGGAGTAATATTGAGAGAGGAGAGGGAGTTATATAGAGAGAGGAGAGGGAGTTATATATAGAGAGATAGGTAGAGAGGAGAGGGAGTTATATGGAGAGAGAGGTAGAGAGGAGAGGGAGTTATATAGATAGAGGGAGGTAGAGAGAAGATGCAGTTATCTAGAGAGAGAGGAGAGGGAGTTATATAGAGAGAGGAGAGGGAGTTATATAGAGAGAGAGGAGAGGGAGTTAAATAGAGAGAGAGGTAGAGAAGAGAGGCAGTTATCTAGAGAGGAGAGGGTGGTAGAGAGGAGAGGGAGTTATATAGAGGGGGTAGTGAGGAGAGGGAGTTATCTGGAGAGGAGGGAGAGAGGAGAGGCAGTTATATAGAGAGAGGAGAGGGAGTTATAGAAAAAGAGAGGAGAGGGAGTTATATAGAGAGAGAGGCGAGGGAGTTATATATAGAGAGAGGAGAGGGAGTTAAATAGAGAGAGAGAGGTAGAGAGGAGATGCAGTTATCTAGAGAAGAGAGGGAGTTATATAGAGGGGGTAGTGAGGAGAGGGAGTTATATAGAGGGTAGGTAGAGGGGAGAGGGAGATATATATATATAGAGAGAGGTAGAGAGGAGAGGGAGTTATATAGAGAGAGGGAGGTAGAGAGTAGAGGCAGTTATCTAGAGAGGAGGTAGAGAGGAGAGGGAGTTATATAGAGGGGGTAGTGAGGAGAGGGAGTTATCTAGAGAGGAGGTAGAGAGGAGAGGGAGATATATATATAGAGAGAGGTAGAGAGGAGAGGGAGTTATATAGAGAGAGGGAGGTAGAGAGTAGAGGCAGTTATCTAGAGAGGAGAGGGAGGTAGAGAGGAGAGGGAGTTATATAGAGGGGGTAGTGAGGAGAGGGAGTTATCTAGAGAGGAGGTAGAGAGGAGAGCGAGTTATATAGAGAGAGGGAGGTAGAGAGTAGAGGCAGTTATCTAGAGAGGAGGTAGAGAGGAGAGGGAGTGGTATAGAGAGAGTAGGGAGAGCGAGAGGAGAGGTAGGAAGAGAGAGCAGGGAGAGAGAGAGGAGAGGGAGGAAGACGGAGAGAGAGTGAGAAGGAAATTAGATGGATGGGAGTCAATGCTTCCCCTCTCATCCGCCCACCTTTCCCTCCCTCCTTTCCCTCCCTCCTTTCCCTCCCTCCTTCTTTTTTTACTGGAAACAAGCAGTTTAGTGGAAGAATGCAATTTTTCCATACTTCCACTGACATTCCCGACTCTACACACATGGCTCTCAAGACAAAGTCAATGTTCCTTTAGTCCTTAAGTCTGTTTCACAGCGGAAAGAATGATTGGAGGCTAAAGTGAACTGTGCCGGGTGAGGATTCATTGACAGGCTGTCTCTTTGCCCTGGTCTAATCGCCCTCTTCTGGTCAGCTGGTAAAGTACAATGCTGAGGTAAATGAATGACAATAGCTGGGCTATAGTTTGTTTTTAAACACATTAACTTTTCTAGATGGATCTCATAGCAGCAAGAGAAGCAGAGACAGAGACAAAGGCAGTAAGAAAATGTTAAAGCTTACACACACACAGAAAGACCGAGATGGAGAGAAAGAGAGGCAGTCTGTGTTCCCACAGTGTTTTTAGATGGGGTGGTTGTTCAGGGCTTTGTTTAAGTTAACCTTGCTGAGAGCTGATATGTACTGAGAGATTAACTGTAGTTTTAGTTGTGATTTTATATGTGTACTATAGCATACTGATGGTTTGATGTTCACACACAGAGAGAGAGAGAGAGAGAGAGAGACTTACCAACACGGAATCAGATCTAGAACCCATTGCCCTTTATGGTTGTGAGGTCTTGGATCCGCTCACCAACCAAAAATTCACTTAATGGGACAAACACCAAATTGAGACTCTGCATGCAGAATTCTGCAAAAATAAACAGAGTACACATTGGCAGAATACCTGACCAGTGTGACGGACCCAAACTTAAGGAAAGCGTTGTTGACTATGTACAGTCTCAGTAAGTGTTACGCCCTGACCTTAGAGATCCTTTATTCTCTATTTTGGTTAGGTCGGGGTGTGACTAGGGTGGGCATTCTAGTTTCTTTATTTCTAGGTTGGCTTGGTATGGTTCCCAATCAGAGGAAGCTGTCTATTGTTGTCTCTGATTGGGGATCATATTTAGGCAGCCTTTTCCCACCTGTTGGATGTGGGATCTTATTTGTGTATAGTTGCCTTGATCACTGCATAGTGTCACGGTCCTTTCTTTCTTCTTCATTATTTTTATTATTCACGTTAAATAAAGATGATGAACCCAAACCACACTGCATTTTGGGCTGATTCTTACAGCAACGTTTGTGACAGTAAGCATAGCCTTGCTATTGAGAAAGGTCACCGTAGGCAGACCAGGCTCTCAAGAGAAGACAGGCTATGTGCACACTGCCCACAAAATGAGGTGGAAACTGAGCTGCACTTCCTAACCTCCTGCCAAATGTATGACCATATTAGAGACACATATTTCCCTCAGATTTCACAGATCCACAAAGAATTTGAAGACAAACCCGATTTTGATAAACTCCCATATCTATTGGGGGAAATACCACAGTGTTCCATCACAGCAGCAAGATTTGAAGACCTGTTGCCACAAGAAAAGGTCAACCAGTGAAGAACAAACACATTGTCAATACAACCCATTGTCACACCCTGGTCTAAGTATTTTGTGTTTTTCTTCATGTATTGGGTCAGGCCAGGGTGTGGCATGGAGTTTTTGTATTGTGGTGTGTTTTGTCTTGGGGTTTTGGTGTGTATGTATTTGGGATTGTAGCTAGTGGGGTTATCTAGCAAAGTCTATGGCTGTCTGGAGTGGTTCTCAATCAGAGGCAGGTGCTTATCGTTGTCTCTGATTGGGAACCATATTTAGGCAGCCATATTCTTTGAGTTTGCCGTGGGTGATTGTCCTTAGTGTCTTGATGTCCTTGTGCTGTGTTAGTTGACACCAGTTTAGGCTGTTTCGGTTTTCATTTTCGTTTATTTGTTTTGTAGTGTTTTGTATTGATTCGTGTTACGTTTGTTTTATTAAACATGGATCACAATAGACACGCTGCAGTTTGGTCCGACTCTCCTTCACCATATGAAAACTGTGACACCCATATTTATTCTTATTTTCCCTTTTGTACATAGTTACAACATATATATATATATATTTATATTGATATTATATTATATATTTATATTGATATTATATTATATATTTATATTATATATATATTATATATATTATATATTTATATTATATATTTATATTATATATTTATATATATATTTATTATATATATATATTTATATAATATATATTTATATTTTATATATATATATATTTATATATATATATATATTATATATATATATGTATTTATATTATATATATATATATTTATATTTATATTATATATTTATATTATATATATATATATATTTATATTATATATATATATATATATTATATATTTATATTATATATATAATATACCATTTGTAATGTCTTTGTTATTTTGGAACATCTGTGAGTGTAATGTTTACTGTTCATTTTTATTGTTTATTTCACTTTTGTCTATTTACCTGTCCAGGACCCCGTTCCGCTAGCGGAACCCCTCGCCAACAGCCAATGAAATAGCAGGGTGCCAAATACAAATCAACAGAAATCTAAAACATCTAATTTCTCAAACATACAAGTATTAGGCACCATTTTAAAGATAAAATTGTTACTCCAGCCACAGTGTCTGATTTAAAAAATGCTTTACGGCAAAATCTCCACAAACGATTATGTTAGGTCACCATCAACTCACTGTAACGGTTTTCTTGTGGTGAAGTAGAGGAGGACCAAAACGCAGCGTGGTTATATTGATTCATGTTTAATAAAAAAAGATAAACTCGAACACTACAAAACAATAAACGTGGAAAACCAAAAACAGCCCTATCTGGTGCAGAGACAGGAAAATCACCCACAAACACACAGTGAAACCCAGGCTACCTAATTATGATTCTCAATCAGAGACAACTAACGACACCTGCATCTGATTGAGAACCATACTAGGCCGAAACATAAAAATCCCCAAATCATAGAAAAACAAACAGACTGCCCACCCCAACTCACGCCCTGACCATACTAGATAATGTCAAAACAAAGGAAATAACGTGATACTCACAGAAAAACCCAGCCAGTTTTCCAGCCAAAGAGAGGAGTCACAAAAAGCACAAATAGAGATAAAATTAATCACTAACCTTTGATGATCTTCATCACATGACACTAATAGGACTTCATGTTACACAATACATGTATGTTTTGTTCTGTAAAGTTCATATTTATATCCAAAGATCTTATTTTAGATTGGCGTGTTACATTCAGTAGTTCCAAAACATGCAGTGATATTGCAGAGAGCACATGAATTCACAGAAATACTCATTATAAATGTTGATGAAAATTCAAGTGTTATGCATGGAACTTTAGATACACTTCTCCTTAATGCAACCGATGTATCAGATATTTTTTTTTTACTTTCCCGAAAAAGCATCATCTGAGTACGGCGCTCAGAGCCCAAAACAGCCAAAATAAATATCCGCCATGTTCCAAAATCCCAAAATCGCGTTCAGGTCCAGTTGGACAAAAAGTTCAAAAAGTTATATTACAGGTCGAAGAAACTTGTCAAAATAAGTATAGAATCAATCTTTAGGATGTTTTTAAATGTTCAATAATGTTCCAACTGGAGAATTCCATTGTCTGTAGAAAAGTAATGGAACGAGAGATACCTCTCATGTGAAATGAGCGTGATTGAGAACGAGGCTGCAGGCAGACCCCTTAGTCAAACAGCTCTCATCCGGCCCCCTTCACACAAGAAGCCTGAAACAACATTCGAAAGACGGTTGACATCTAGTGGAAGCCTTAGGAAGTGCAAAATAACCCATATCCCACTGTGTATTCGATAGGGGCTGAGTTCAAAAACTACAAACCTCAGTTTCCCACTTCCTCTTTGGATTTTTTCTCAGGTTTTTGCCTGCCATATGTGTTCTGTTATACTCACAGACATCATTCAAACAGTTTTAGAAACTTCAGAGTGTTTTCTATCCAATACTAATAATAATATGCATATATTAGCATCTGGGACTGAGTAGGAGGCAGTTCACCCTGTGCCCGCTATTCATCCAAAAGTGAAAATGCTGCCCCCTACTTCACTTCCTTTGGCAATGTTAACATATGTTTCCCATACCAATAAAGCCCCTTGAATTGAATTGACTAATATGTGATGTATCATTGTTTGTTCTCCTTTAGACAGGAGCTAGGTACAGACAGGAGCTAGGTACAGACAGGAGCTAGGTACAGACAGGAGCCAGGTACAGTCAGGAGCAGTGTACAGTCAGGAGCTAGGTACAGTCAGGAGCAGTGTACAGTCAGGAGCTAGGTACAGTCAGGAGCAGTGTACAGTCAGGAGCTAGGTACAGTCAGGAGCTAGGTACAGTCATGAGCTAGGTACAGTCAGGAGCTAGGTACAGCCAGGAGCTAGGTACAGACAGACAGACAGACAGACAGACAGACAGACAGACAGACAGACAGACAGACAGACAGACAGACAGACAGACAGACAGACAGACAGACAGACAGACAGACAGACAGACAGACAGACAGACAGGCAGGCAGGCAGGCAGACAGACAGACAGACAGACAGACAGATAGACAGACAGACAGGAGCTATGTACAGACAGACTGACAGGAGCTAGGTACAGACAGACTGACAGGAGCTAGGTACAGACTGACTGACAGGAGCTAGGTACAGACTGACTGACAGGAGCTAGGTACTGACTGACAGGAGCTAGGTACTGACTGACTGACAGGAGCTAGGTACTAGACTGACAGGAGCTAGGTACTGACTGACAGGAGCTAGGTACAGACTGACTGACAGGAGCTAGGTACTGACTGACAGGAGCTAGGTACTGACTGACAGGAGCTAGGTACAGATTGACAGGAGCTAGGTACAGACTGACAGGAGCTAGGTACTGACTGACAGGAGCTAGGTACAGACTGACAGGAGCTAGGTACATGACTGACAGGAGCTAGGTACAGACTGACAGGAGCTAGGTACAGACTGACAGGCAGGAGCTAGGTACAGACTGACAGGAGCTAGGTACAGACTGACAGGAGCTAGGTACAGACTGACAGGAGCTGACTGGGAGCTAGGTACAGACTGACAGGAGCTAGGTACAGACTGACAGGAGCTAGGTACAGACTGACAGGAGCTAGGTACAGACTGACAGGAGCTAGGTACTGACTGACAGGAGCTAGGTACAGACTGACAGGAGCTAGGTACATACTGACAGGAGCTAGGTACTGACTGACAGGCAGGAGCTAGGTACTGACTGACAGGAGCTAGGTACAGACTGACAGGAGCTAGGTACAGACAGACAGGCAGGAGCTAGGTACAGACTGACAGGAGCTAGGTACAGACAGACAGGCAGGAGCTAGGTACAGACTGACAGGAGCTAGGTACTGACTGACAGGAGCTAGGTACAGACTGACAGGAGCTAGGTACTGACTGACAGGAGCTAGGTACTGACTGACTGACAGGAGCTAGGTACTGACTGACAGGAGCTAGGTACAGACTGACAGGAGCTAGGTACTGACTGGCAGGAGCTAGGTACAGACTGACAGGAGCTAGGTACTGACTGACAGGAGCTAGGTACAGACTGACAGGAGCTAGGTACAGACTGACAGGAGCTAGGTATAGACTGACAAGAGCTAGGTACAGACTGACAGGAGCTAGGTACAGACTGACAGGAGCTAGGTATAGACTGACAAGAGCTAGGTACAGACTGACAGGAGCTAGGTACAGACTGACAGGAGCTAGGTATAGACTGACAGGAGCTAGGTATAGACTGACAGGAGCTAGGTATAGACTGACAGGAGCTAGGTATAGACCGACAGGAGCTAGGTACTGACTGACAGGAGCTAGGTACAGACTGACAGGAGCTAGGTATAGACTGACAGGAGCTAGGTATAGACTGACAGGAGCTAGGTACTGACTGACAGGCAGGAGCTAGGTACAGACAGACAGGCAGGAGCTAGGTACAGATTGACAGGAGCTAGGTACTGACTGACAGGAGCTAGGTACAGACTGACAGGAGCTAGGTATAGACTGACAGGAGCTAGGTATAGACTGACAGGAGCTAGGTACTGACTGACAGGAGCTAGGTATAGACTGACAGGAGCTAGGTACAGACTGACACACAAGAGCTAGGTACAGACAGACAGACAAGAGCTAGGTACAGACAGACAGGCAGGAGCTAGGTACTGACTGACAGGAGCTAGGTACTGACTGACAGGAGCTAGGTACAGACTGACAGGCAGGAGCTAGGTACAGATTGACAGGAGCTAGGTACAGACTGACAGGAGCTAGGTACAGACAGACTGGTATAGACTGAGGAGCTAGGTACAGACTGACAGGAGCTAGGTACAGACTGACAGGAGCTAGGTACAGACTGAGACAGGCACAGGAGCTAGGTACAGACTGACAGGAGCTAGGTACAGATTGACAGGAGGAGCTAGGTACAGATTGACAGGAGCTAGGTATAGACTGACAGGAGCTAGGTACAGACTGACACACAGGAGCTAGGTACAGACAGACAGACAAGAGCTAGGTACAGACAGACAGGCAGGAGCTAGGTACAGACTGACACACAAGAGCTAGGTACAGACAGACAGACAGACAAGAGCTAGGTACAGACAGACAGGCAGGAGCTAGGTACAGACAGACAGGAGCTAGGTACAGACAGACAGGCAGGAGCTAGGTACAGACAGACTGACAGGAGCTAGGTACAGATTGACAGGAGCTAGGTACTGACTGACAGGAGCTAGGTATAGACTGACAGGAGCTAGGTACAGACTGACACACAAGAGCTAGGTACAGACAGACAGACAAGAGCTAGGTACAGACAGACAGGCAGGAGCTAGGTACTGACTGACAGGAGCTAGGTACTGACTGACAGGAGCTAGGTACTGACTGACAGGAGCTAGGTACAGACTGACAGGAGCTAGGTACAGACAGACAGGCAGGAGCTAGGTACAGATTGACAGGAGCTAGGTACAGATTGACAGGAGCTAGGTACTGACTGACAGGAGCTAGGTACAGACTGACAGGAGCTAGGTACAGATTGACAGGAGCTAGGTACTGACTGACAGGAGCTAGGTACTGACTGACAGGAGCTAGGTACAGACAGACAGGCAGGAGCTAGGTACAGATTGACAGGAGCTAGGTACAGACTGACAGGAGCTAGGTATAGACTGACAGGAGCTAGGTACTGACTGACAGGAGCTAGGTACAGATTGACAGGAGCTAGGTACAGATTGACAGGAGCTAGGTACAGTGTGCAGAGGGGTGTTGTGTGCCAGTCGGTACCCAGGCTGGAGCTGTGACGCTGTGGAGACTGGCATCCACATCATACTGAGAGTAGGATAACATTGGGATGAGCTCATACTAGCAGTCCAATCAGATCGCTTCTCCAACTAAATGGACATATCTGTTTTATTTCAAGTTAATTGTGGTGTTGTAGCCCTGAACTGAAGATAGAGGTGCTATGCTTTGTAGCCCTGTACTGAAGAAGGCGGTGCTATGCTTTGTAACCCTGTACTGAAGAAGGCGGTGCTATGCTTTGTAGCCCTGTACTGAAGAAGGCGGTGCTATGCTTTGTAGCCCTGTACTGAAGAAGGCGGTGCTATGCTTTGTAACCCTGTACTGAAGAAGGCGGTGCTATGCTTTGTAGCCCTGTACTGAACAAGGCGGTGCTATGCTTTGTAACCCTGTACTGAAGAAGGCGGTGCTATGCTTTGTAGCCCTGTACTGAACAAGGCGGTGCTATGCTTTGTAGCCCTGTACTGAAGAAGGCGGTGCTATGCTTTGTAGCCCTGTACTGAAGAAGGCGGTGCTATGCTTTGTAGCCCTGTACTGAACAAGGCGGTGCTATGCTTTGTAGCCCTGTACTGAAGAAGGCGGTGCTATGCTTTGTAGCCCTGTACTGAAGAAGGCGGTGCTATGCTTTGTAGCCCTGTACTGAAGAAGGCGGTGCTATGCTTTGTAGCCCTGTACTGCTTTTGTAGCCCTGTACTGAAGAAGGCGGTGCTATGCTTTGTAGCCCTGTACTGAAGAAGGCGGTGCTATGCTTTGTAGCCCTGTACTGAACAAGGCGGTGCTATGCTTTGTAGCCCTGTACTGAACAAGGCGGTGCTATGCTTTGTAGCCCTGTACTGAAGTACTGAAGAAGGCGGTGCTATGCTTTGTAGCCCTGTACTGAAGAAGGCGGTGCTATGCTTTGTAGCCCTGTACTGAAGAAGGCGGTGCTATGCTTTGTAGCCCTGTACTGAAGAAGGCGGTGCTATGCTTTGTAGCCCTGTACTGAAGAAGGCGGTGCTATGCTTTGTAGCCCTGTACTGAAGAAGGCCCTGTACTGAAGTGCTATGCTTTGTAGCCCTGTACTGAACAAGGCGGTGCTATGCTTTGTAGCCCTGTACTGAAGAAGGCGGTGCTATGCTTTGTAGCCCTGTACTGAAGAAGGCGGTGCTATGCTTTGCAGTACATGCGCGGCAGAACCCCTTTGATCTCTAATTAGTGAGCCACACGTACACACACACACTCTCTCTCACACACACAAAAACTTGGTTATCCCAAGCCATATGTCCAGCCATTGTGCTGTTTTGTGCCCGTGCTGTTAATCTTCAGCATCTTAAAACATAACAAACCTAACCTAAGGAATATCCAGTGAAACCTAACCTAAAGAATATCCAGTGAAACTTAACCTAAAGAATATCCCGTGAAACTTAACCTAAAGAATATCCCGTGAAACTTAACCTGAAGAATATCCAGTGAAAATTAACCTAAAGAATATCCCGTGAAACTTAACCTAAAGAATATCCCGTGAAACTTAACCTAAAGAATATCCCGTGAAACTTAACCTAAAGAATATCCTAAAGAATATCCAGTGAAACTTAACCTAAAGAATATCCCGTGAAACTTAACCTAAAGAATATCCCGTGAAACCTAACCTAAAGAATATCCCGTGAAACTTAACCTAAAGAATATCCCGTGAAACCTAACCTAAAGAATATCCCGTGAAACTTAACCTAAAGAACATCCCATCCACCAAGTTCTCCACTAGGTTTGAGTGTTGTCTAAGTCCCAGATCTATCTGAATGAGTGGTCTGTAGAGGTTCCCATGTTCTTATGCCTCAGTAAGATATTTACACATACTGCTAGTATCTTGCTCTCAGTAGACTTTCAGGGCCCCTTTTCACTTAGGAACTCCCCTAAGTTTGACTCTCCCACTGTTGATGTTGAAATGTTAGGGTGAATGACTAGGATTACCTCCCTGCACACACGTGAAATTGTAGCCTAGAGCTCCATGGAAGAGAGAGAGAGCTCTGTTTCCCTGTTGGCCCCTCTATCATAAACGAACACACAAGTCAATATCTAGCGCTAACCTTTCAGGAAGAAAACCCCACCACTATGATCCATGGAGACAACACTAACAGTAAACAGACCAAAATACTCCCTGTGTGTGTGTGCCTCTCATAATACCAGCATTAACCGACTTACAGGACAGGGTGAGGGGCTAGCCATTTCCTCCTAACATAGCCCTACTTCAAATAGACTCATGTATCACCTCTTTAGCATAGAAATACTTACATCAATGTATTATTACACTTATGACCAGCGTGTTTTTATTTTACTCTGAGAGAGAGAGAGAGAGAGACGGAGAGAGAGACGGAGAGAGATAGACTCATAATTGTCAGAATATCTCTACAGAATATCTCTACTCTGTCAGAATATCTCTACAGAATATCTCTACAGAATATCTCTACTCTGTCAGAATATCTCTACTCTGTCAGAATATCTCTACTCTGTCAGAATATCTCTACTCTGTCAGAATATCTCTACTCTGTCAGAGATACAAAACAAACAGATCCTGACCAAATACAGCGACCACCAACTGGCTATAGAAAAAGGGAGACACAAAAAGACATGGCTAGACAAGAGGAGCGTCTATGTGGTCTCTGCATGACTAGGGAGGAGAGACTGTTTCCTCTACTGTGAAATACTTCCAAATGAGAAAATAGGTTTTTAAAGAAGATATCTAATTCAATTCAATTCCCAACTTCTGTGCATTTACTAATGACATAAAGCTGAGAGAAAACTGCAAATATTACTGCTAGATATGTACACTGCTCAAAAAAGTAAAGGGAACACTAAAATAAACACATCCTAGATCTGAATGAATGAAATATTCTTATTAAATACTTTTTTCTTTACATAGTTGAATGTGCTGACAACAAAATCCCACAAAAATTATCAATGGAAATCAAGTTAATCAACCCATGGAGGTTTGGATTTGGAGTCACACTCAAAATTAAAGTGGAAAACCACACTACAGGCAGATCCAACTCTGATGTAATGTCCTTAAAACAAGTCAAAATCAGTAGTGTGTGGCCTCCACGTGCCTGTATGACCTCCCTACAACGCCTGGGCATGCTCCTGATGAGAACCCCTGGACAGTCTGTGGTGCAACGTGGCGTTGTTGGATGGAGCGAGACATGATGTCCCAGATGTGCTCAATTGGATTCAGGTCTGGGGAACGGGCGGGCCAGTCCATAGCATCAATGCCTTCTTCTTGCAGGAACTGCTGACACACTGCAGCCACATGAGGTCTAGCGTTGTCTTGCATTACTAGGAACCCAGGGCCAACCGCACCAGCATATGGTCTCACAAGGGGTCTGAGGATCTCATCTCGGTACCTAATGGCAGTCAGGCTACCTCTGGCGAGCACATGGAGGCGAGCACATGCAGCCCCCCAAAGAAATGCCACCCCACACCATGACTGACGCACCGCCAAACCGGTCATGTTGGAGGATGTTGCAGGTAGCAGAACGTTCTCCACGGCATCTCCAGACTTTGTCACGTCTGTCACATGTGCTTAGTGTGAACCTGCTTTCATCTGTGAAGAGCACAGGGCGCCAGTGGCGAATTTGTCAATCTTGGTGTTCTCTGACAAATGCCAAACGTCCTGCACAATGTTGGGCTGTAAGCACAACCCCCACCTGTGGACGTCGGGCCCTCATGCCACCCTGTTGGAGTCTGTTTCTGACCGTTTGAGCAGACACATGCACATTTGTGGCCTGCTGGAGGTCATTTTGCAGGGCTCTGGCCGTGCTCCTCCTGCTCCTCCTTGCACAAAGGCGGAGGTAGCGGTCCTGCTGCTGGGTTGTTGCTCCTCCTACCCTCCTCCACATCTCCTGATGTACTGGCCTGTCTCCTGGTAGAGCCTCCATGCTCTGGACACTACGCTGACAGACACAGCAAACCTTCTTGCCACAGCTCGCATTGATGTGCCATCCTGGATGAGCTGCACTACCTGAGCCACTTGTGTGGGTTGTAGACTCAGTCTCATGCTACCACTAGAGTGAAAGCACCACCAGCATTCAAAAGTGACCAAAACATCAGCCAGGAAGCACAGGAACTGAGAAGTGGTCTGTGGTCCCCACCTGCAGAACCACCCCTTTATTGGGGGTGTCTTGCTCATTGCGTATCATTTCCACCTGTTGTCTATTCCATTTGCACAACAGCATGTGAAATTTATTGTCAATCAGTGTTGCTTCCTAAGTGGACAGTTTGATTTTACAGAAGTGTGATTGACTTGGAGTTACATTGTGTTGTTTAAGTTTTTTTGAATTTATTTTTATTTTTATTTAACCTTTATTTATCCAGGTAGGCTAGTTGAGAACATGTTCTCATTTGCAACTGCGACCTGGCCAAGATAAAGCATAGCAGTGTGAACAGACAACACAGAGTTACACATGGAGTAAACAATTAACAAATCAATAACACAGTAGAAAAAAAGAGAGCCTATATATATTGTGTGCAAAAGGCATGAGGAGGTAGGCAAATAATTACAATTTTGCAGATTAACACTGGAGTGATAAATGATCAGATGGTCATGTACAGGTAGAGATATTGGTGTGCAAAAGAGCAGAAAAGTAAATAAATATAAACAGTATGGGGATGAGGTAGGTAAAATTGGGTGGGCTATTTACCGATAGACTATGTACAGCTGCAGCGATCGGTTAGCTGCTCAGATAGCACATGTTTGAAGTTGGTGAGGGAGATAAAAGCCTCCAACTTCAGCGATTTTTGCAATTCGTTCCAGTCACAGGCAGCAGAGAACTGGAACGAAAGGCGGCCAAATGAGGTGTTGGCTTTGGGGATGATCAGTGAGATACACCTGCTGGAGCGCACCCTTCATTTTTTTGAGCAGTGTATATGAATGCCATAGCCTTATGTCATGGGACATCCCATGACCATTAATCCAAATCAAATGACATTTTATTGGTCACATACACATATTTAGCAGACGTTATTTTGGGTGTAGCAAAATGCTTGTGTTTCTAGCTCCAACAATGCAGTAGTATCTAACAATTCACAACAATACACACACATCTCAAAGTAAAATAATGGAATTAAGAAATATTGAAATATTAGGATGAGCAATATCGGAGTGGCATTGACTAGAATACAGTAGAAAACAGTATATTAAATGAGTAAAACAGTATGTAAACATTATTAAAGTGACCAGTGATTCCATGTCTATGTACATAGGGCATAGGGCAGTCTAAGGTGCCGGGTGGCTGCCAGCTAGTGACACTGACTAAGTTCAGGGCAGGCTACTGGGTGGAGGCTGGCTAGTGACACTGACTAAGTTCAGGGCAGGCTACTGGGTGGAGGCCGGCTAGTGACACTGACTAAGTTCAGGGCAGGCTACTGGGTGGAGGCCGGCTAGTGACACTGACTAAGTTCAGGGCAGGCTACTGGGTGGAGGCCGGCTAGTGACACTGACTAAGTTCAGGGCAGGCTACTGGGTGGAGGCCGGCTAGTGACACTGACTAAGTTCAGGGCAGGCTACTGGGTGGAGGCCGGCTAATGACACTGACTAAGTTCAGGGCAGGCTACTGGGTGGAGGCCGGCTAGTGACACTGACTAAGTTCAGGGCAGGCTACTGGGTGGAGGCCGGCTAGTGACACTGACTAAGTTCAGGGCAGGCTACTGGGTGGAGGCCGGCTAGTGACACTGACTAAGTTCAGGGCAGGCTACTGGGTGGAGGCCGGCTAGTGACACTGACTAAGTTCAGGGCAGGCTACTGGGTGGAGGCCGGCTAGTGACACTGACTAAGTTCAGGGCAGGCTACTGGGTGGAGGCCGGCTAGTGACACTGACTAAGTTCAGGGCAGGCTATTGGGTGGAGGCCAACTAGTGACACTGACTAAGTTCAGGGCAGGCTACTGGGTGGAGGCCGGCTAGTGACACTGACTAAGTTCAGGGCAGGCTACTGGGTGGAAGCCGGCTAGTGACACTGACTACGTTCAGGGCAGGCTACTGGGTGGAGGCCGGCTAGTGACACTGACTAAGTTCAGGGCAGGCTACTGGGTGGAGGCCGGCTAGTGACACTGACTAAGTTCAGGGCAGGCTACTGGGTGGAGGCCGGCTAGTGACACTGACTAAGTTCAGGGCAGGCTACTGGGTGGAGGCCGGCTAGTGACACTGACTAAGTTCAGGGCAGGCTACTGGGTGGAGGCCGGCTAGTGACACTGACTAAGTTCAGGGCAGGCTACTGGGTGGAGGCCGGCTAGTGACACTGACTAAGTTCAGGGCAGGCTACTGGGTGGAGGCCGGCTAGTGACACTGAGTAAGTTCAGGGCAGGCTACTGGGTGGAGGCTGGCTAGTGACACTGACTAAGTTCAGGGCAGGCTACTGGGTGGAGGCCGGCTAGTGACACTGACTAAGTTCAGGGCAGGCTACTGGGTGGAGGCCGGCTAGTGACACTGAATAAGTTCAGGGCAGGCTACTGGGTGGAGGCCGGCTAGTGATTGCAATTTAAAAGTCTGATGGCCTTGAGATAGAAGTTGTTTTTCAGTCTCCGGGTCTCAGCTTTGATGCACCTGTACTGACCTCGCTTTCTGGTTGATTGCGGGTGATCAGGCTGTTGGTCTGGTGGTAGATATCCTTGATGAGTTTGGCATTCCTGTGACACCGGGTGCTGTAGGTGTCCTGGAGGGCAGGCAGTGTGCTCCTGGTGATGCGTTGGGTGGAACGCATCACCATCTGGAGAGCCCTGCATTTGTGGACGGTGCAGTTGCTGTACCAGGCTGTGATACAGCACGACAGGATGCTCTCAATGGTGCACCTGTAAAAGTTTGTGAGGGTCTTAGGGGGCCAAGCCAAATTTCTTCAGCCTCCTGAGGTTGACGACGCGCTGTTGCACATTCTTCAACACACTGTCTGTGTGGGTGGACCATTTCAGATCGTCAGTGATGTGTACGCAGAGGAACTTGAAACTTTCCACCTTCTCCTCTGCGGCCCCATTGATGTGGATGGGGGCGTGCTCCCTCTGCTGTGTCCTGGTCCATGATCAGCTCCTTCATTTTGTTGACGTAGAGGGAGACATTATTTTCCTGGCTCCTCTCCACCAGGGCTCTCACCTCCTCCCTGTAGGCCGTCTCGTCATGGTTGGTAATCAGGTCGACCACTGTTGTGGCGTCTGCAAACTTGATGATTGAGTTGGATGCATGCGGGGCCGCGCGATAAACAGGGATTACAGGAAGGGGCTGAGCATGCATCCTTGTGGGGCTCCTGTGTTGAGGTTCAGCGTAGTGGTGGTGTTGTTGCCTACCTTCACCACCTGGGAACGGCCAGTCAGGAATTTCCTGAAGTATTTCCATTGTATATAACTTACTAGTATAAGAATTTTTATTTATTTATTTTTTGTTGAATTTACCCCTTTTTCTCCCCAATTTCTTGGTATCCAATTGTTTAGTAGCTACTATCTTGTCTCATCGCTACAACTCACATACGGGCTCGGGAGAGACGAAGATTGAAAGTCATGCACAACCCAACCAAGCCGCACTGTCTTCAAGGGGCAGTGTTGTATTTTGAAACAGGCTTGAATAAGCTAAGCAGCCAATTAGCAGAGGGTAGCATAATTTGTCTGATTCTCTGTAATAATGGTATGGGAATAATAATGCTTTTTATTTTGTAAATTCGTTTCTTGCATCAAACAACACAACAACATGTTTAGTCACTTTGTCTGAAGGACAAGTGGATTAACAGGTTAATGTCAAGCCCTGCATGTTTTTTATTTTTGGCTGCTGCTGTAGGCTGAATGATAGAACAGCTATTTCCATGTTAAATGTGATGGGATGCATTTTCTCCATGTGGTTGATGGTAGGCCACTCTGGTAGTCCCACATTATGATCAAATAGCCACAGTAGCCCACTTGGCCACTGTTAAAACTGTAACTTAAAGTAGGTACAGCCTCAGTGTTCATAGTGAACACATACCAGATGTTGCACAGAATTTTCACAATGTTCAAGTTTGCACTCAGCAGACCTGACATCTGCTCAGTACTGAAAACAAAAAGAGGGAACATTGTGTACCACTACACTGCTTTGGCAAAATCTACTAATTGTATTTCATGCCAATAAAGCAATCTGAATGAGAAAAAGAGAGAGGCATTTCAGCTAGCCTGTGGGAAGTGTTGGGTTTCTACTAGGAGTCCTTCAGGGTGTTAGGTTAGAGGTGTTAAGTCAGTCTGCCAAAGTCACATACAGCATCCAGCCATGTAGAAAGAGCATAGCAAATAATGCAGACAGCCAGACAGAGAGAGAGAGAGAGAGAGAGACTGGTGGAGGAGGTGAGGGAAGGAGAGAGGGAGCATGAGAGGAGGAGCAGGAGGGGATAGCAGAAAGAAGAGAAAAAGAGAGAGGAGAGAAGGGTTGCCAAGAGAAACAGAAGACAAACTTGACAGGAAGAGAGGAGAGAAGGAAAGAAGGGGAGTGAGAACAGTACCCTGGAATAGCCAGGGAGCAACTAGAGCTGTAACAGACTCCTCCCCCTCAATCCCTCCCCTCTCGCTTCATCTCCTTCTCTTTCCCCATCTCGCTCTCTCTGTCGCTGAGGCAGTCTGCTACTCTGTCGTCTGACCAGGCAGTTAACAGAGGAGAGAGCTCAGCAACTGGAAAGAAAAGGAGAAGGAGAAAGAGAAAGAGAGAATTATTCTCATGACTTTCTGTATTTCAGTATGAAAGTTTGTTTCTCTAAGAGAGGTTCCTCTGATTCTGAGTTTTAACTGGACTTTTTGCTTCCTCTGTGTTGTTATCTGTGGACACTCTCTGGACATTCCTTTGGGATTTACTCGGACCGCACCGCGAGGATCTAGTGTGTTTGTGTGTTCGCTGGGCCATGCCCGCCACTGATGGCCGGTCATCCAGTGCCAGGGGTACATCATTAAAAGGGGGCCACCTCCACAGGGGCTGTGCCTGCCAGCACTTATTCCGTAAAGTCCTGATCAAGTGTGGCTGCTGCTATGCCCGGGTCAGAGGTTAGTAGTACAATACACACACGTCTGCTGTTGTGTGTGTGTGTTTTATATTGTGTGTGTGTTTGTGTGTGTTTATATATTGTGAGTGTATGCATGTGTCTGTGTGATTCAACAACCCAACTACTACCCTCCTCATTTTTTATTTTACCTTTATTTAACTAGGCAAGTCAGTTAATAACAAATTCTTATTTTCAATGATGGCCGAGGAACAGTGGGTTAACTGCCTGTTCAGGGGCAGGACGACAGATTTGTACCTTGTCAGCTCTTCTTCCCTGTAATACCACTGTCAGTTCAACATTAATTTTCTTCCCTCTCTGCCATATTTGCTCAGATGTCCAGCCACCGCCTCCTTATCTTGCTCTCTGTTCTGCAGGGAGAGTGTACTGTGTAGTGTGTACTAATAGTTTAAGTGTGCCTATTGCTCCTCTCCTCCACACTGCCCCCAGCTGGAGCAACAGATGTGTGCTTGTGTACTGTAGAGAGACAGGGACAGGGACGAGGGACAGGGACGAGAATAGTGTATGTGTTTGCTTGTGTACTGTAGAGAGACAGGGACGAGGGACAGGGACTAGAATAGTGTGTGTGTATTTGCTTGTGTACTGTAGAGAGAGGCAGGGACAGGGACTATAATAGTGTGTGTATTTGCTTGTGTACTGTAGAGAGAGGCAGGGACAGGGACTAGAATAGTGTGTGTGTGTGTTTTACTTGTGTACTGTAGAGAGAGGCAGGGACAGGGACTAGAATAGTGTGTGTGTGTTTGCGTGTGTACTGTAGAGAGAGGCAGGGACAGGGACTAGAATAGTGTGTGTGTGTTTGCGTGTGTACTGTAGAGAGAGGCAGGGACAGGGACTAGAATAGTGTGTGTGTGTTTGCATGTGTACTGTAGAGAGAGGCAGGGACAGGGACTAGAATAGTGTGTGTGTGTGTTTGCTTGTGTACTGTAGAGAGATGCAGGGACAGGGACTAGAATAGTGTGTGTGTGTGTTTGCGTGTGTACTGTAGAGAGAGGCAGGGACAGGGACTGGAATAGTGTGTGTGTATTTGCTTGTGTACTGTAGAGAGAGGCAGGGACAGGGACTAGAATAGTGTGTGTGTGTTTACTTGTGTACTGTAGAGAGAGGCAGGGACAGGGACTAGAATATTGTGTGTGTGTTTGCGTGTGTACTGTAGAGAGAGGCAGGGACAGGGACTAGAATAGTGTGTGTGTGTTTACTTGTGTACTGTAGAAAGATGCAGGGACAGGGACTAGAATAGTGTGTGTGTGTTTGCGTGTGTACTGTAGAGAGAGGCAGGGACAGGGACTAGAATAGTGTGTGTGTGTTTACTTGTGTACTGTAGAAAGATGCAGGGACAGGGACTAGAATAGTGTGTGTGTGTGTTTGCTTGTGTACTGTAGAGAGAGGCAGGGACAGGGACTAGAATAGCGTGTGTGTGTTTACTTGTGTACTGTAGAGAGAGGCAGGGACAGGGACTAGAATAGTGTGTGTGTGTTTGCGTGTGTACTGTAGAGAGAGGCAGGGACAGGGACTAGAATAGTGTGTGTGTGTTTACTTGTGTACTGTAGAAAGATGCAGGGACAGGGACTAGAATAGTGTGTGTGTGTTTGCGTGTGTACTGTAGAGAGAGGCAGGGACAGGGACTAGAATAGTGTGTGTGTGTTTACTTGTGTACTGTAGAGAGAGGCAGGGACAGGGACTAGAATAGTGTGTGTGTGTTTGCTTGTGTACTGTAGAGAGAGGCAGGGACAGGGACTAGAATAGTGTGTGTGTGTTTACTTGTGTACTGTAGAAAGATGCAGGGAAAGGGACTAGAATAGTGTGTGTGTGTTTGCGTGTGTACTGTGTTGGAGAGAGGATGGATTAGGGACAGGGACTAGAATAGTGTGTGTGTGTTTTCTCTCTCTCTCCCTACTTGTGTACTGTAGAGTTTTTAAGTCGAGAGAAGGGACAGGGACTAGAATAGTGTGTGTGTGTTTTTACTTGTGTACTGTAGAAAGATGCAGGGAAAGGGACTAGAATAGTGTTTTGTGTGTGTTTGCTTGTGTACTGTAGAGAGAGGCAGGGACAGGGACTAGAATAGTGATTTATATGTGTGTGTTTGCTTGTGTACTGTAGAGAGAGGCATGGACAGGGCATGGAGAAGTCACAGAATCTACCAGTAATATGGAGAGAAGAAAAATATTGCGTGTCAGTTTGTGTGTGTTTAGGTCCTTGAGAGAGATATCACCCATCTGGGTGTCTGTGTTGGCTAAATACGTGCAGCACATGGATGGATTAAAACACCAGGGGACGGAGCTGATTCTTCAGACTTGGCTACTCTGAAGAATTCCACCACCTCAAACAGCAAGCTATTTTAGTCAAAACAGTTATTCTCTCTCTCTCCCTACCCCTTTCCCTCTCTTGCTCTCATTCTCTCTCTCTCTCTCTTGTAAGTTGTGAGTTTTTAAGTCGATAAATGAGAATGAACGTAATCTATTGCTGGTGGAAAAAGCTTCCTTTCTGAGAACAGAGAGCAGAGCATTTCTGGGCAGCCTTTTTACTGTTTTGATCCAACATGAAGTTACTATAAGACTTGTTTTGATCCAACATGAAGTTACTATAAGACTTGTTTTGATCCAACATGAGTTACTATAAGACTTGTTATATTCCAACATGAAGTTACTATAAGACTTGTTTTGATCCAACATGAAGTTACTGTGTGTTAATCCAATAAAACCAGATGATTTATATTTGGCAGTAATAACTAGGAAATACCTTGATCTACTTTAATGACTGGTGCTTTTGGGAAACTAACAAAATTACATTTGGAATATCAATATGAGTCCAGATCTAGACTTACTTTACAGATTAAGTCCATGTGGTTAGCACTGGCTTAGCGTCCCGTGAGTAGTTGAGCACAAGGCTACTATAGAAGTGTGCTGCTTCCATACTCGATAGCTCAGTGTAACCTGGATAAGGTTCCTTGTTCTGTTAGGGTAAGCTCTTTCAGACGGCTGACTGAAAGCTGACTACACATGGCCAGGGTTGCTTCCGTCTGTGTTGTGACGTTTGTAGGTAAAACAGTAGAAAATGTGGTTCTGGATGTGCCATGTGGTCCCAGTTCTCAACAATGTTATTATTCGCTTGCTTAGAATCCCCTACTATTCTAGAATCTTGTCTAGACCCCCTTGCTATTCTAGAATCCTGTCTAGAATCCCCTACTATTCTACAATATTGTCTAGAATCCCTTGCTATTCTAGAATCCTGTCTAGAATCCCCTACTATTCTAGAATCCTGTCTAGAATCCCCTGCTAATCAGAATCCTGTCTAGAATCCCCTACTATTCTAGAATCCTGTCTAGAATCCCCTGCTATTCTAGAATCCTGTCTAGAATCCCCTGCTATTCTTGAATCCTGTCTAGAATCCCCTTCTATTCTAGAATCCTGTCTAGAGCCACATGCTGTTCTAGAATCCTGTCTAGAATCCCATGCTGGTCTCACACATTCTGTAGGGGTGAGTAACCCTGGCAGACTTGCCAGATAAACGAGAGGATGGTAGAGGAGATGGTCACAGAGATCCGTCTCACATCATCATAAGGGTCTGCGTCCCAAATGGCACCTTATTCCCATAGGGCTCTGGTCAATAGTAGTGCACTTTACAGGGAAAAGGCTACTATTTGTGATTAAATGTCACCTTAATGTCACACATGCCCTAGAGGAGTAGGCTAAGGAGACTGGCTGAGATATTCATGACCTAGAGGAGTAGGCTAAGGAGACTGGCTGAGATATTCATGACCTAGAGGAGTAGGCTAAGGAGACTGGCTGAGATATTCATGACCTAGAGGAGTAGGCTAAGGAGACTGGCTGAGATATTCATGACCTAGAGGAGTAGGCTAAGGAGACTGGCTGAGATATTCATGACCTAGAGGAGTAGGCTAAGGAGACTGGCTGAGATATTCATGACCTAGAGGAGTAGGCTAAGGAGACTGGCTGAGATATTCATGACCTGTGGGGGAGAGATGGAGTAGGCTAAGGAGACTGGCTGAGATATTCATGACCTAGAGGAGTAGGCTAAGGAGACTGGCTGAGATATTCATGACCTAGAGGAGTAGGCTAAGGAGACTGGCTGAGATATTCGTCAGTAATGTATGCCAATAGAACCTAAGCTTCCTGTCCCCCCTCCCTCCCCCCTCTCTTGCTCCACTCCATCCCCTCCATCAAGGGTGGTGACTGCAATGCTGTCGTTGCAGAATACAAACAGTCAAATCAATGGAGCAATCTGGACCTCAATAAACCTCCAAGCAGCCACCAAGTCAAGACAAACAACTCCAATCTTTCTAATCAATGCTTAGAGATGGATGAACAAAATCAATGGGTTCCATAGTACAACTTGATGATATGTGAATGTGTGTGAGACACCCGGGAGGCTAATGACATGCATAAACATGAGCTTTTACTATTGAACTTTGGCAGTGACCAGGAGCTGGTGGTGGATACTACTCAGCATGACAGGAGGAGCCCACTGTGGGGGGTGAAAGAGATGGACAGAGAGAGAGGAGGAGCCCACTGTGGGGGTAAAAGAGATGGACAGAGAGAGAGGGGAGGAGCCCACTGTGGGGGAAAGGAGATGGACAGAGAGAGAGAGGAGGAGCCCACTGTGGGGGTGGAAAGAGATGGACAGAGAGACAGAGGAGGAGCCCACTGTGGGGTGAAAGAGATGGACAGAGAGAGAGGAGGAGCCCACTGGACAGGACAGAGAGAGAGGAGGAGCCCACTGTGGGGGAAGAGAGATGGACAGAGAGACAGAGAGGAGGAGCCCACTGTGGTGGTGAAAGAGATGGACAGAGATGGACAGAGAGGAGGAGCCCACTGTGGGGGTAAAAGAGATGGACAGAGAGAGAGGAGGAGCCCACTGTGGGGGTGAAAGAGATGGACAGAGAGAGGAGGAGGAGCCCACTGTGGGGGTAAAAGAGATGGACAGAGAGAGAGGAGGAGCCCACTGTGGGGGTAAAAGAGATGGACAGAGAGAGGAGGAGCCCACTGTGGGGGTAAAAGAGATGGACAGAGAGAGGAGGAGTGGGGGTAAAGCCCACTGTGGGGGTAAAAGAACAGAGATGGACAGAGAGATGGACAGAGGGAGGAGGAGCCCACTGTGGGGGTAAAAGAGATGGACAGAGAGAGAGGAGGAGCCCACTGTGGGGGAAAGAGATGGACAGAGAGAGAGGAGGAGCCCACTGTGGGGGTAAAATAGATGGACAGAGAGAGAGGAGGAGCCCACTGTGGTGGTAAAAGAGATGGACAGAGAGAGAGGAGGAGCCCACTGTGGGGGGAAAGAGATGGACAGAGAGAGAGGAGGAGCCCACTGTGGGGGTAAAAGAGATGGACAGAGAGAGAGGAGGAGCCCACTGTGGGGGAAAGAGATGGACAGAGAGAGAGGAGGAGCCCACTGTGGGGGTGAAAGAGATGGACAGAGAGAGAGAGGAGGAGCCCACTGTGGGGGTAAAAGAGATGGACAGAGAGAGAGAGGAGCCCACTGTGGGGGTAGCAGAGAGGTAAAATAGAGAGGGAGAGGAGGAGCCCACTGTGGGGGTGAAAGAGATGGACAGAGAGAGAGATGGAGGAGCCCCACTGTGGGGGTAAAAGAGATGGACAGAGAGAGAGGAGGAGCCCACTGTGGGGGTGGACAAGAGATGGGGGGTAAAATAGATGGACAGAGAGAGAGGAGGAGCCCACTGTGGTGGGGGGAGAGAGGAAAGAGATGGACAGAAGAGATGGACAGAGAGAGAGGAGGAGCCCACTGTGGTGGTGAAAGAGATGGACAGAGAGAGAGGAGGAGCCCACTGTGGTGGTGAAAGAGATGGACAGAGAGAGAGAGAGAGGAGGAGCCCACTGTGGGGGTAAAGTGGACAAAGAGATGGACAGACTGTGGGGGAGATGGACAGAGAGGAGGAGGAGCCCACTGTGGGGTGAAAGAGATGGACAGAGAGAGGGAGGAGCCCACTGTGGGGGTAAAAGAGATGGACAGAGAGAGAGGAGGAGCCCACTGTGGGGGGAAAGAGATGGACAGAGAGAGAGGAGGAGCCCACTGTGGGGGTGGACAGAGAGATGGACAGAGATGGACAGAGAGAGGGAGCCCACTGTGGGGGTAAAGAAGATGGACAGAGAGAGGACAGGAGGAGCCCACTGTGGTGGTGAAAGAGATGGACAGAGAGAGGAGGAGCCCACTGTGTGGGGGTAAAAGGAGATGGACAGAGATGGACAGAGAGAGGAGCCCACTGTGGGGGTAAAAGAGATGGACAGAGAGAGAGGAGGAGCCCACTGTGGGGTGAAAGAGATGGACAGAGAGAGAGGAGGAGCCCACTGTGGGGTGAAAGAGATGGACAGAGAGAGAGGAGGAGCCCACTGTGGGGGGGAGGAGCCCACTGTGGGGGTAAAAGATGGACAGAGAGGAGCCCACTGTGGGGGTAAAATAGATGGACAGAGAGAGGAGGGCAAAATGAGGAAAAGGAATGCACTGTGGGTTCTGGTTGATATCTGTGTTGGACAGAGAGATATCTGTGGGGGTGTTGTTCTGAGATGAAATCTGTGTTGTTCTGGATGGACAGAGATATCCCACTGTGGTTCTGGTGAAATCTGTGATGGACAGAGAGAGCTGTGTTGTTCTGGTTGATATCTGTGTTGTTCTGGATGAAACTGTGGTGGTGAAAGGATGGACATCTGTGTTGTTCTGGTTGATATCTGTGTTGTTCTGGTTGAGGAGCCCATCTGTGGTTCTGGTTGAAATCTGTGGACAGATGAGAGATCTGTGGGGGTAAAATATCTGATGTTGTTCTGGATGAAATATGTGTGTTCAGAGAGATATCTGTGTTGTTCTGGAGATATCTGTGGGGTTCTGGTTGATGGACAGAGAGTTGTTCTGGATGCCCATCTGTGGTGTTCTGGTTGATGGACAGAGTTGTTCTGGTTGATATCTGTGTTGTTCTGGTTGATATCTGTGTTGTTCTGGAGAAACTGTGTTGTTCTGGTTGATATCTGTGTGGTTCTGAAAGAGATGGTGTTGTTCTGAGGACAGATATCTGTGTGGTATCTGTGTTGTTCTGGATGATATCTGTGTTGTTCTGGTTGATATCTGTGTTGTTCTGGATGGACAGTGTTGTTCTGGTTGATATCTGTGTGTTCTGGTGGAAAATGTGTTGTTCTGGATGATGCATCTGTGTTGTTCTGGTTGATATCTGTGTTGTTCTGGTTGATATCTGTGTTGTTCTGGTTGATATCTGTGTTGTTCTGGATGATATCTGTGTTGTTCTGGTTGATATCTGTGTTGTTCTGGATGATATCTGTGTTGTTCTGGTTGATATCTGTGTTGTTCTGGTTGATATCTGTGTTGTTCTGGTTGATATCTGTGTTGTTCTGGATGAAATATGTGTTGTTCTGGTTGATATCTGTGTTGTTCTGGTTGATCTGTCATAGCTGGTCAGCAACATTGGTTGGCTACTGGGCTGCTGGCTACTGGGCTGCAGGAGTTACCTTTAACCCTGCAGAATGAGTTAATTTTAATTGAAAATTATTAAAGGCATGACAAATCATGAAAGTGTTTGGCTGTTAGTTTGAGTCATATTTCATAATCTGATAGGAAGCATCCAACCTGGTGATGTTTTTAGTATTTGGTCAAAACTGCGCAGGCCTGTAGCATTGTTGAAGTGTTTTGTTTTTTGGGGCCAGGCTAGCTCATCTTGGCCTCTGAGAAGACAGGGGTCGTAAGTCATAGAGTTATTGAGCAGCTGTAGCTCTGCTCCCTGCTTCTCCTAGCCTCTCCCTGTACCAACGATAGCCTCCTCCTCCCTATCCCAACCCTTAAAAGCCTCCTACCCTACCCTACCCTACCCTACCCTACCCCAACCCCTAAAACCTCCTACCCTACCCCAACCCTTAAAAGCCTCCTACCCATACCCTACCCTACCCCAACCCCTAAAACATCCCTACCCTACCCCAACCCCTAAAACCCCTAAACCCTACCCCAACCCCTAAAACATCATACCCTACCCCAACCCCTAAAACATCATACCCTACCCCAACCCCTAAAACATCATACCCTACCCCAACCCCTAAAACATCATACCTACCCCAACCCCTAAAACATCATACCCTACCCTACCCCCTACCCCAACCCCTAAAACATCTCCTACCCCAACCCCTACCCCAACCCCCCCAAAAAACATCATACCTACCCCAACCCCTAAAACCCTACCCTACCCCAACCCCTAAAACATCCTACCTACCCTACCCCAACCCCTAAAACCAACCCCTAAAAACCTCCCCTACCCCAACCCCCCTACCCTACCCCAACCCCTAAAAGCCTCCTACCCTACCCCAACCCCCCCAAAAAACTCCTACCCCCCTACCCCAACCCCTAAAACATCATACCCTACCCCAACCCCTAAAACATCATACCCTACCCCAACCCCTAAAAGCCTCCTACCCTACCTCAACCCCTAAAAAACCCCTGCCCTACCCCAACCCCTAAAAGCCTCCTACCTACCCTACCCCAACTCCTAAAACCTCCTACCCTACTCCAACCCGGGCGGCACCCTACCCCAACCCCTAAAACGTTGGACTAGTAACCGAAAGGTTGCAAGTTCAAACCCCCAAACCCCTAAAACCTTCTGCCCCTGAACAGGCAGTTAACCCACTGTTCCTTGCCTAGTAAAATAAAACCTAAAAAAAAAACCTACACTACCCCAACCCCTAAAACATCATACCCTACCTCAACCCCTAAAAACCCCTGCCCTACCCCAACCCCTAAAAGCCTCCTACCCTACCTCAACCCCTAAAAACCCCTGCCCTACCCCAACCCCCCCAACCCCTAAAAGCCACCTACCCTACCCCAACCCCTAAAATCCTCCTACCCTACCTCAACCCCTAAAAACCCCTGCCCTACCCCAACCCTAAAAGCCTCCTACCCTACCTCAACCCTACCCTAAAAAAATCCCCTGCCCTACCCCAACCCCCAAAACCCACCTACCCTACCCCAACCCCTAAAACCTCCCACCCTACCCCTACCCCCTACCCCAACCCCCAAAACCTCCTACCCTACTCCAACCTCCTAAAACCTCACACTACCCCAACCCCTAAAAGCCTCCTACCCCACCCCTACCCCAACACCCCTAAAACCTCCTACCCTACCCAAACCCCTAAAACCTCCTACCCCTACTCTACCCTACCCCTACCCTACCCCAACCCTAAAACCTCCTACCCAGTCCAACCTCTAAAAACCTCCAACCTACCCCAACCCCTAAAAGCCTTCTACCCTACCTCAACCCCCCCAAAGCCTCATACCCTACCCTACCCCCGAACCCCTAAAACCTCCTACTCAGTCCAACCTCTAAAAACCTCATACCCTACCCCAACCCCTAGAAACCTCCTACCTACCCCAAACCCTAAAAGCCTCCTACCCTACCCCAACCCCTAAAACCTCCTAACCAGTCCAACCTCTAAAAGCCTCCTACCCTACCCCAACCCCTAAAACCTCCTACCCCAACCCTTAAAAACCTCCTACCTACCCCAACCCCTAAAAGCCTGCTACCCTACCCTACCCCAACCCCTAAATCCTCCTACCCTACCCAAACCCCTAAAAGCCTCCTACTCTACCCTACCATACCCTACCCCAACCCCTAAAACCTCCTACCCAGTCCATCCTCTAAAAACCTCATACCCTACCCTACCCCAACCCCTAAAAACCTCCTACCTAACCCAACCCCTAAAATCCTCCTACCCTACCCCAACCCCTAAAAGCCTTCTACCCTATCCCAACCCCTAAAACTTCCTACCCCATCCCACCCCACCCCAACCCCCAAAACCTCCTACCCTACCCCAACCCCCAAAACCTCCTACCCTACCCTACCCCAACCCCCAAAACCTGCTACCCTACCCCAACCCCAACCCCTAAAACCTCCTGCCCTACTTTACTTTCACCCAAGAAATAAAAGGACTACCATGCACAACTGTGTGTATGTATGTGTCTGTCTGTGTGTCTGTGTGTCTGTGTGTGTCTGTGTGTCTGTGTGTGTGTGTGTGTGTGTGTGTGTGTGTGTGTGTGTGAGAGGTATATGGAGTAGAGGAGGAGAGGTATATGGAGTAGGAGAGGAGAGGTATATGGAGAAGGGGAGGAGAGGTATATGGAGTAGGGGAGGAGAGGTATATGGAGTAGGGGAGTAGAGGGGAGTAGGAGAGGAGGGTATATGGAGTAGGGAGGAGAGGTATATGGAGTAGGGGAGGAGAGGTATATGGAGTAGGGGAGGACAGGTATATATGGAGTAGGGGAGGAGAGGTATATGGAGTAGGGGAGGAGAGGTATATGGAGTAGGGGAGGAGGACAGGTATATGGAGTAGGGGAGGAGGGATATGGAGTGTGGGAGGAGTATATGGAGTAGGGGAGGAGAGGTATATGGAGTAGGGGAGAGGTATATGGAGTAGGGGAGGAGAGGATATGGAGGGGGAGGAGGTATATGGAGTAGGGGAGGAGAGGTATATGGAGTAGGGGAGGAGAGGTATATGGGGTAGGGGAGGGAGGTATATGGAGTAGGGGAGGAGAGGTATATGGAGTAGGGGAGGAGAGGTATATGGAGTAGGGGAGGAGAGGTATATGGAGTAGGGGAGGAGACGTATATGGAGTAGGGGAGGAGAGGTATATGGAGTAGGGGAGGATGGAGTAGGGGAGGAGATATGGAGTAGGGGAGGAGAGGTATATGGAGTAGGGGAGGAGGTATATGGAGTAGGGGAGGAGAGGTATATGGAGTAGGGGAGGAGAGGTATATGGAGTAGGGGAGGAGGAGAGGTATATGGAGTAGGGGGAGGAGAGGTATATGGAGTAGGGGAGGAGAGGTATATGGAGTAGGGGAGGAGGAGGTATATGGAGTAGGGGAGGAGAGTATATGGAGTAGGGGAGGAGAGGTATATGGAGTAGGGGAGGAAAGATATATGGAGTAGGGGAGGAGAGGTATATGGGGTGGGGGAGGAGAGGTATATGGAGTAGTGGAGGAGAGGTATATGGAGTAGGGGAGGAGTGGTATATGGAGTAGGGGAGGAGAGGTATATGGAGTAGGGGAGGAGAGGTATATGGAGTAGGGGAGGAGAGGTATATGGAGTGTGGGAGGAGAAGTATATGGAGTAGGGGAGGAGAGGTATATGGAGTAGGGGAGGATAGGTATATGGAGTAGGGGAGGAGAGGTATATGGAGTAGGGGAGGAGAGGTATATGGGGTGGGGGAGGAGAGGAAAAATGGAGTAGGGGAGGAGAGGTATATGGAGTAGGGGAGGAGAGGTATATGGAGTAGGGGAGGAGAGGTATATGGAGTGTGGGAGGAGAAGTATATGGAGTAGGGGAGGAGAGGTATATGGAGTAGGGGAGGAGAGGTATATGGAGTAGGGGAGGAGAGGTATATGGGGTGGGGGGGAGAGGTAAAATGGAGTAGGGGAGGAGAGGTATATGGAGTAGGGGAGGAGAGGTATATGGAGTAGGGGAGGAGAGGTATATGGAGTGGGGAGGAGAGGTATATGGAGTAGGGGAGGAGAGGTATATGGAGTAGGGGAGGAGAGGTATATGGAGTAGGGGAGGAGAGGTATATGGAGTAGGGGGGAGGATGGAGTAGGGGAGGAGAGGTATATGGAGTAGGGGAGGAGAGGTATATGGAGTAGGGGAGGAAAGATATATGGAGTAGGGGAGGAGAGGTATATGGAGTAGGGGAGGAAAGATATATGGAGTAGGGGAGGAGAGGTATATGGGGTGGGGGAGGAGAGGTATATGGAGTAGTGGAGGAGAGGTATATGGAGTGGGGGAAGAAAGGTATATGGAGTAGTGGAGGAGAGGTATATGGAGTAGGGGAGGAGTGGTATATGGAGTAGGGGAGGAGAGGTATATGGAGTAGGGGAGGACAGGTATATGGAGTAGGGGAGGAGAGGTATATGGAGTGTGGGAGGAGAAGTATATGGAGTAGGGGAGGAGAGGTATATGGAGTAGGGGAGGAGAGGTATATGGAGTAGGGGAGGAGAGGTATATGGAGTAGTGGAGGAGAGGTATATGGAGTGGGGGAGGAGAGGTATATGGAGTAGGGGAGGAGAGGTATATGGAGTAGGGGAGGAGAGGTATATGGAGTAGGGAAGGAGAGGTATATGGAGTTGGGGAGGAGAGGTATATGGAGTAGGGGAGGAGAGGAGAGGTATATGGAGTGGGGGAAGAAAGGTATATGGAGTAGGGGAGGAGAGGTATATGGAGTAGGGGAGGAGAGGTATATGGAGTGAGGGAGGAGAGGTATATGGAGTAGGGGAGGAGAGGTATATGGAGTAGGGGAGGAGGATAGGTATATGGAGTCGGGAGGAGAGGTATATGGAGTAGGGGAGGAGAGGTATATGGAGTAGGGGAGGAGAGGTATATGGAGTAGGGGAGGAGAGGTATATGGAGTAGGGGAGGAGAGGTATATGGAGTAGGGGAGGAGAGGTATATGGAGTATGGGAGGAGAGGTATATGGAGTAGGGGAGGAGAGGTATATGGAGTAGGGGAGGAGAGGTATATGGAGTAGGGGGAGGAGAGGTATATGGAGTAGGGGAGGAGAGGTATATGGAGTAGGGGAGGAGAGGTATATGGAGTAGGGGAGGAGAGGTATATGGAGTAGGGGAGGAGAGGTATATGGAGTAGGGGAGGAGAGGAGAGGTATATGGAGTAGGGGAGGAGAGGTATATGGAGTAGGGGAGGAGAGGTATATGGAGTAGGGGAGGAGAGGTATATGGAGTAGGGGAGGAGAGGTATATGGAGTAGGGGAGGAGAAGTATATGGGGTGGAGGAGGAGAGGTATATGGAGTGTGGGAGCAACCAGTCTAGAGAGGCAGGCACTGCTGTCAGCAGCAGAATAGAAAAAGATAGTGAGGGGTAAATTTTTTAGAGAACTATGCTTCTCCTTTCAATTTTCTGGCAATCATTTTCTATCGTCTCCTTCCTCTTCATCTGAGTGGCTCCTCTTCATCCGAGCGGCTGCTTTGGTTGATGTGTTTACCACAACGTCCCACCTCGCCCGCTCCCTCATCGGCCCCCAAGCTTTCACCTGCATCCGTTTTCTCTGAGCTTCTCCCCAGCGACAGGGAAAGAGTGAGGGAGGAACAGAGTGAGCTGAGATGATGCCTGGGAGGCATAATGAAGGACTATCAGAGGGAATCAGCACAGCGCTCCCTCAGAGGGGTATACGAGTCCCCTGCAGCATTGCCCTACACACACACAGAGAGAGAGAGAGAGAGACAGAGAGAAAGAGAGGGAGGCAGGAGGCGGACGGACGGACGGAGACTGCCTAGGAACAATAACTAGAGTAAAAATAATCACCAGGGTGTCACCCTCAACAGCCCATCCATCTGCTCTGTGTACACATTAATACACTGATCCAGCCACTGTTACATACTGGCTCTCCAAACACATGTATATTGGCTCTCTACTCTGCTATATACTGGCCTTCTTCACAACTACATACATGTACTTGCTCTCTACACAACAATATACTGGCTCTCTACACTACTATATACTGGCCCTCTACACAACTATATACTGTCTCTCTACACTACTATTTACTGGCTCTCTACACAACTATATACTGGCTCTCTACACTACTATATACTGGCTCTCTACACTACTATATACTGTCTCTCTACACAACTATATACTGGCTCTCTACACTACTATATACTGGCTTTCTACACTACTACACTGAACAGAAATATTAACGCAACATGAAAACATGTCTAAGATTTAACTAAGGTGCAGTTCATATAAGGAATTCAGTCAATTGAAATATACTGAACCAAAATATACGTACAACATGTAAAGTGTAGGTCCCAGGTTTTATGAGCTGAAATAAAAGATCCCAGAAATGTTCTATTCACACAAAAAGCATATTTCTCTTAAATTTTGTGCCAAGTTTGTGATTTCTCATTTGCCATAATCCATCCACCTGACAGGGGTGGCATATCAAGACAATAAAAGGCCACTCTAAAATGTGCAGTTGTGTCACTCAACACAATGCCACAGACCTCTCAAGTTTTGAGGGAGCGTGCAACAAGCATGCTGACTGCAGGAATGTCCCCCGGAGCTGTTACCAGCCAACCTCACAACCAAAGACAGCTTGTAACCACTACAGCCCAGGACCTCAACATCCGGTTTCTTCACCTGCGGGATCGTCTTAGACCAGCAACCCGGACAGCTGGTGAAACTGTGGGTTTGCATAACCGAGGAACTTCTGCACAAACTGTAGGAAACCGTCTCAGGCTCGTCGTCCTCACCAGGATCTTGACCTGATTGCAGTTTGGCATCGTAACCGAATTCTGTGGGCAAATGTTCACCTTCGACGGCCACTGGCACGCTGGAGAAGGGTGCTCTTCACGGATGAATCCCGGTTTCAACTGTACCGGGCAGATGGCAACATGAGACAAACACCTTACAGGTTCCGTTTATGTTTTTTGTTCAGCATAGATACTGGCTTTATGATACTACTGTTTGCATTGGTTCTAATGTCTCAGTAGGATTAAAGCTGTTTCCTGTTACACTGGGGTTGTCGGTTTGATTGCATGGGATATATACCATGTGTCACTGTCAATGTTGACCATTCGATAAGTAGCTTTTGATAAGAGATATGGCTGCTAAATGGCCATTTATTCATTGACACAACGAAGCATCATTCTACTTACACTACAGAACCACCTGGGAGACATGCAGCTGTGCATTAACCTAGACTGCAGACATTCTAGGAATACACTGAGCGAGAGACCAGATGTGTAGTACAGTAGATCAAAGTCTGTGTAGACAGCAGTGGAGACTGCTGAGGGAGGGACGGCTCCTAGTAATGGGTGGAACAGAGCAAATGGATTGTCATCAGACACATTGAAAACCATTGTGTTTCATATATTTGCTACCAATCCACCAATTCCACTCCAGCCATTACCACAAGCCCGTCCTCCCCAATTAAGGTGCCACCAACCTCCTGTGATAGCCACAGTTTAAGGAGAGGAGAGCAGGTAGCCAGCAGCCATAGCAGCCTTAGCCTTAGTCTGGGAAATTCCTAGATATAACTACTGTATGATGATGAAAACTACTCAGTATATTCCTGATGTCATCTTAGTCTGGAGGCCTTTTGCTTCCTTTGTCATCGGCTTATAAGGTCTCATTCCACAGGACATTACGGAAAGAAACGTCCAAAATAGCAGAAATTGAAAGTATGCAAGAGCTACTTCATTCAGAAGTGAAATATTTGTTTTCTTCCTTTCCTGCACTCCATCCCCCTTTCCTCCCTCTCTCTCTCTGCCCCCCCCCTCTCTGCCCCGGGCCTCACTCTTCCCCTGTTCCTCCATCTCTGCCCCTGGCCCTCTCTCACTGCCCCTGGCCCTCTCTCACTGCCCCTGGCCCTCTCTCACTGCCCCTGGCCCTCTCTCTCTCCCCCTGGCCCTCTCTCACTGCCCCTGGCCCTCTCTCTCTCTCTCCCTGGCCCACTCTCTCTCCCGCTGGCCCCCTCTCTCTCCCCCTGGCCCTCTCTCTCTTCCCCTGGCCCTCTCTCCCCCTGCCCACAACCTCCTCTCTCTCTGCCCATGGCCCTCTCTCTCAGACCCTGGCCCTCACTCTCTTCCCCTGGCCCTCTCTCTCTGCCCCTGGCCCTCTCTCACTGCCCCTGGCCCTCTCTCACTGCCCCCCTCTGCCCCGGGCCTCACTCTTCCCTGTTCCTCCATCTCTGCCCCTGGCCCTCTCTCACTGCCCCTGGCCCTCTCTCACTGCCCCTGGCCCTCTCTCACTGCCCCTGGCCCTCTCTCTCTCCCCCTGGCCCTCTCTCACTGCCCCTGGCCCTCTCTCTCTCTCTCCCTGGCCCACTCTCTCTCCCCCTGGCCCCCTCTCTCTCCCCCTGGCCCTCTCTCTCTTCCCCTGGCCCTCTCTCCCCCTGCCCACAACCTCCTCTCTCTCTGCCCATGGCCCTCTCTCTCAGACCCTGGCCCTCACTCTCTTCCCCTGGCCCTCTCTCTCTGCCCCTGGCCCTCTCTCACTGCCCCTGGCCCTCTCTCACTGCCCCTGGCCCTCTCTCTCTGCCCTGGCCCTCTCTCACTGCCCCTGGCCCTCTCTCACTGCCCCTGGTCCTCTCTCTCTGCCCTGGCCCTCTCTCACTGCCCCTGGCCCTCTCTCTCTGCCCTGGCCCTCTCTCACTGCCCCTGGCCCTCTCTCACTGCCCCTGGTCCTCTCTCTCTGCCCTGGCCCTCTCTCACTGCCCCTGGCCCTCTCTCTCAGCCCCTGGCCCTCACTCTCTTCCCCTGGCCCTCTCTCTCTTCCCCTGCCTGTTCTGTCAGCCCCTGGCCCTCTCTCTCTCCCCTGGCCCTCACTCTTCCCCCTGGCCCTCTCTCTCTGCCCCTGGCCCTCTCTCTCTCTTCCCCCTGGCCCTCTCTCTCTGCCCCTGGCCCTCTCTCTCTCCCCCTGGCCCTCACTCCCTTCCCATTGGCCCTCTCTCTCTGCCCCTGGCCCTCTCTCTCTCTTCCCCCTGGCCTTCTCTCTCTGCCCCTGGCCCTCTCTCTCTCTTCCCCTGGTCCCCTCTCTCTGCCCCTGGCCCTCTCTCTCTTCCACTTCTCCCTCATATGTTTCTCTCTCTAACACACACACACATGCATACACGCACACACACTCCCCTAAGAAATAGCTTGGTCTAAGTTTTGGGCAGAAAGTTGTATGATTAGTATGATGAATGTGAACATCAAATGGAGAATTAAGATACTTATTGGGTCTTTCTCTCTCTCTCTCTCCCTCTCTCTCGCTCTCTCTCTCTGTCTCTCTCCCTCTCTCTCTCTCTCTCTCTCTCTCTGTCTCTCTCCCTCTCTCTCTCTTCCTCTCCCTCTCTCTCTCACACAGTCAGTAAATGAACAACTTGTTTCCCCTTCTCACAGTTTTTCGCATCTCCTTTTTCAAAGTTCACTCCCACGTCATTGTTTGCTCTACAAGACCTGATGCTCCTTTCTCCTAACACAGAACCCCTCTGCTATCATGCCTTCTCTCTCTCTCTTACTCCCAGCTGTGTTTGGAAACGTCGTGAACAGAAGATAGAGGGAACTAATTAGTAAACACAAAAGTTCATTCCATACCTTGTTTAGAAAGAATCTCCAGGAGAGGGAGAGATGGAGAGAAAGTTAGAGAGCAGGGAGACAGAGAAAGTATGAGAGACCAATAGAGATCTGAGGAAAAAGAATTCTAGAAATTCCATGCACCTCCACATTGAGCTCATCTGTCTTCATCCTTCAGCATCATGCTGCCAGCAATAATGAGATTAGCACGTACAGTACATACCTGACTGGCACACTATGTGTTTACTTCACAACTACATCCTGGTAAGTTCTTCTCTCTAAGAGTACTGAAATGGTGTATCATCATGACATCATCATCTTCATGACTTGTTCTATATTGAAGCTCATGGTCTCATTTGTCCAATGTGATTATTATATAGAGTACCAGTCAAACATCTGGACACACCTACTCATTCCAGGGTTTTTCTTTATTTATACTATTTTCTAAGTTGTAGACTAATAGTTCAGAAATGAAAATGGTGAAACAACACATATGGAATCATGTAGTAACCAAAAAAAGTTTAAATATATTTTATATTTGAGATTCTTCAAAGTAGACACAATTTGCCTTGATGACAGCTTTGCACACTCTTGGCATTCTCTCAACCAGCTTCATAATGTAGTGACCTGGAATGCATTTCAATTAACAGGTTAGTTGTACCTTGTTAAAAGTTAATTTGTGGAATTTATTTCCTTCTTAGTGCGTTTGAGCCAATCAGTTGTGTTGTGACAAGGTAGAGGTGGTATACAAAAGATAGCCCTATTTGGTAAAAGACCAAGTCCATATTATGGCAAGAACAGCTCAAATAAGGAAAGAGAAACGACAGTCCATCATAACTTTAAGACATGAAGGTCAGTCAATCTGGAACGTCAATCCCGGAAAATGTCTTCAAGTGCAGTTGCAAAAACCATCAAGCGCTATGATAAAACTGGCTCTCATGAGGACCACCACAGGAAAGGAAGACCCAGAGTTACCTCTGCTGTAGAGGATAAGTTCATTAGAGTTGCAGTCCAAATAAATGCTTCACGGACTTCAAGTAACAGACACATCTCAACATCAACTGTTCAGAGGAGACTGTGTGAATCAGGCCTTCATGGTTGAATTAATGAAAAGAAACCACTACTGAAGGACACCAATAAGAAGAAGAGACTTGCTTGGGCCAAGAAATACGAGCAATGGACATTAGACCCGTGGAAATCTGACCTTTGGTCTGATGAGTCCAAATTTGAACATTTGAAAAAAACAGATAAAGAAAAACAGTTGTTTTTGTTTTGCTACAGAGTAGGAACACAACCCATAAACAAGTGTTAGTTCCAGATAATCGTGTAATGTTTTCTATAATTGTCTAAGTCAGGTATTCCCAAACTAGAGCGCAATACGTCGAGGGTATGCCAAATAAAAATTCACATAAAAAAATGTACATTTATATTATGGACGTGTCACTGCAACCTTAAAGCTCCTCAATGATGTCACCATTGTCCTTGATTTAAAGCAAGGTTGTGTTGCTATTTTTATTGACTTAGCCAAAGCTTTTGATACCAATCCTTTCTTGTGGGCCAGCTAAGGAGTATTGGTGTCTCTGAATTGTCTTTGGCCTGGTTTGATAACTACCTCTCTCAAAGAGTGTGGTGCATAAAGTCAGAAAATCTGCTGTCTCATTCACTGCCTGTCACCAAGGGTGTACCCCAAGGCTCAATCCTAGGCCCCACACTCTTATCAATTTACATCAACAACATAGCTCAGGCAGCAGGAAGCTCTTTCATGCATTTACAGTGGCTTGCAAAATTATTCACCCCCTATTTTTCCTATTTTGTTGCCTTACAACCTGGAATTAAAATATATTTTTTGGGGGGTGTGTATCATTTGATATGCACAACATGGCTACCACTTTTAAGATGCAAAATATTTTTTTGTGTGTGAAACAAACAAGATATGACAAAAAGTCAATACTTTGTAGAGCCACCTTTCGCAGCAATTACAACTGCAAGTCTCTTGGGGTATGTCTATAAGCTTGGCACAGCTAGCCACTGGGATCTTTGCCCATTCTTCAAGGCAAAACTGCTCCAGCTACTTCAAGTTGGATGGGTTTCGCTGGTGTACAGCAATATTTAAGTCATACCACATATTCTCAATTGGATTTAGGTCTGGAATTTGTGTAGGCCATTCCAAGACATTTAAATGTTTCCCTTAAACCACTCGAGTGTTGCTTTAGCAGTATGCTAAGGGCCATTGTCCTGCTGGAGGGTGAACCTGCTGCCACCACCATGCGTCACTGTGTGGATGTGTTCTCTGGGTGATGAGAGGTGTTGGGTTTGCGCCAGACATAGCGTTTTCCTTGATGGCCCAAAAGCTCAATTTTAGTCTACTCTGACCAGACTACCTTCTTCCATATGTTTGGGGAGACTCCCATATGCCTTTTGGCAAACACCAAATGTGTTTACTTATTTTTTTATTTAACAATGTCTTTTTCTGAGCACTCTTCAGTAAAGCCCAGCTCTGTTGAGTGTACGGCTTAAACTGGTCATATGGACAGATCCTCCAATCTCCGCTGTGGAGCTTAGCAGCTCCTTCAATGTTATCTTCGGTCTCTTTGTTGCCTCTCTGATTAATGCCCTCCATGCCTGGTCCGTTAGTTTTGGTGGGCGGCCCACTCTTGGCAGGTTTGTTGTGGTGCCATATTCTTTTCATTTTTTAATAATGGATTTAATGGTGCTCCTTGGGTTGTTCAAAATTTCTGATATTTTTTTATAACCCAACCCTGATCTGTACTTCTCCACAACTTTGTCCTTGACCTGTTTGGAGAGCTCATTGGTCTTCATGGTGCCACTTGCTTAGTGGTGTTGTAGACTCTGGGGCCTTTCAGAACAGGTGTGTGTATATATACTGAGATCATGTGACAGATCATGTGACACTTAGATTGCACACAGGTGGACTTTATTTCACTAATTATGTGACTTCTGAAGGTAATTGGTTGCACCAGATCGTATTTAGGGGCTTCATAGCAAAGGGGGTGAATATATATGCAGCACCAGTTTTTCCTTTTTTTTTAGAATGTTTTGAAACAAGTCGTTTTTTTCATTTCACTTCACCAATTTGGACTATTTTGTTTATGTACATTACATGAAATCCAAATAAAAATCCATTTAAATTTCCGGTTGTAATGCCACAAAATAGGAAAAACACTAAAGGAATACTTTTGCAAGGCACTGTCTTTGCAGATGATACAGTCTTATACTCAGTTGGCCCCTCCCCAGATGTTGTGTTAAATGCTATACAACAAAGCTTTCTTTGTTTCCAACAAGCTTTCTCTACCCTTAACCTTGTTCTGAACACCTCCAAAACAAAGGTCATGTGGTTTGGTAAGAAGAATTCCCCCTCTTACCACAGGTGTGATTACTACCTCTGAGGGTTTAGAGCTTGAGGCAGTCACCTCATACATGTACTTGGGAGTATGGCTAGATGGTGCAGTGTCCTTCTCTCAGCACATATCAAAGCTGCAGCCTAAAGTTAAATCTAGACTTGGTTTCCTCTATCGTAATCGCTCCTCTTTCACGCCAACTGCCAAACTAACCCTGATTCAGATGACCATCCTACCCATGCTAGATTACGGAGACATCATTTATAGATCGGCAGGTAAGGGTCTCGAGAGGCTAGATATTATTTACCATTCAGCCATCAGATTTGCCACCAACGCTCCTTATAGGACACATCACTGCACTCTATACTCCTCTGTAAACTGGTCATCTCTGTATACCTGTCGCAAGACCCACTAATTAATGCTTATTTATAAAACCCTCTTAGGCCTCAATTCCAGCTAGCGACTGGAACGAGCTGCAATAAACACTCAAAATGTTTTATCTCAATCTCTTCATTCAAAGCCTAAATCATGGTCACTCTTGCTGACAGTTGTGGCTGCTTTCTGTGATGCATTGTTGTCTCTACCTTCTTGCACATTGTGCTGTTGACTTTAGCAATAATGTGTGTTCCCTGTTTAGTGCTGCTACCATGTTGTGTTGCTACCATGTTGTTGTGATGTTGTTTTGCTACCATGCTGTGTTTTCATCAACAACTTGCTATGTTGTTGTCTTAGGTCTCTCTTTATGTAGTGTTGTCTCTCTTGTTTTGATGTTTGTTTTGTCCTATATTTATTTATATATATATTTATATAGGACGACTTTCGAGTAGTAAGACATGTATAAAAGCAACAGATACCATTAATAAGAAGTGGCTAGGAGCGTCTTATATGGTGAGTTACTGAGTGGCTGGGACAGGCAACCCCCATACTATTGTGGAGGACTTCATTCTTCCTGCTGCCGCGGATATGGCTGGGACAATGCTGGGGGAAAAGGTCAAAAAAACTATACAGACAATATCTTCATCAAACAACACTGTTTCACGACGCATCAGTGTCATGGCAGGAGATGTTTTAAAACAATGACTGTTTTGCATACATGCCATTGAATTCTATGTGTTACAGCTCGATGAGTCAACAGACGTGGCGGGCCTGGCACAGCTCCTGGTATATGTCCGTTATGTTATTGAGGTCAATTAAGGAAGACATCCTCTTCTGCAAACCAATGGAAACCTGGACAACATGAGATGATTTTTTAAAGTACTGGACAGCTTTGTGACATCAAATGGACTTTGGTGGTTAAGATGTGTTGGTATCTGTACTGATGGCGCAAAAGCCATGTCAGGGAGACATAGTGGAGTTGTAACGTGCCTGCAAGCAGTTGCTCCCGACCCCACTTGGGTACACTGCAGCATCCACCGAGAGGCTCTTGCTGCCAAGGGAATGCCTGACAGCTTGAAGGACGTTTTGGCCACTACAGCGAAAATGGTTAACTTTGTTAATTAAAGCAAGGCCCCTGAACTCTCCTGTATTTTCTGCACTATGCAATGATACTGGCAGCGATCATGTAATGCTTTTATAACATACAGAAGTGTGCTGGTTATCAAGCACATGCACTTGAGTGAGTTGGGTGCACAATTCCGCAGGTACTTTCCCTAAACGGATGACACAAACAACTAGATTTGTTATCCCTTTCATGCCCTGCCTCCAGTCCACTTACCGATATCTGAACAAGAGAGCCTCATCAAAATTGCAACAAGCGGTTCTGTGAAAATGTTATTTAATCAGAAGCCACTGCCAGATTTCTGGATAGGGCTGCGCTCAGAGTTTCTTGCGTCTACAAATTGTGCTGTTAAGACACTGATGCCATTTGCAACCACGTACCAATGTGAAAGTGGATTTTCTGCCCTCACTAGTATGAAAACTAAATACAGGCACAGACTGTGTGTGGAAAATGATTTAAGACTGAGACTCTCTGATACAACCCAACATTGCAGAGTTATGTGCATCCTTTCAAACACACACTTCTCCTTAACCTGTGGTTAGTTATTCACAATTTTTGATGAACAAATAAGGTTTTATTTGAAAGATAGCTAAATGAAGAGTAAAATTATTGATTATTATTATATCATTATTTGTGCCCTGGTCCTATAAGAGCTCTATGTCACTTCCCATGAGCCGGGTTGTGACAAAAACTCAAACTCATTTTTATGTTTAATAAATGTATTGTATAGTGTGTGTGGCAGGCTTACAATGATGGCAAAAAGCAACATTTGAGAGTGAGCTGACCCTGGTGCTAGAGGGGGTACAGTTGACCCTGGTGCTAGAGGGGTACAGCTGACCCTGGTGCTAGCTGACCCTGGTGCTAGAGGGTACAGCTGACCCTGGTGCTAGATGGGGTACAGATGACCCTGGTGCTAGAGGGGGTACAGCCGACCCTGGTGCTAGAGGGGGTACGCAGCTGGAGTTTGAATGTTTGAAGTGGTATGGGACTATAAAAGTTTGTGAACCACTGATCTAAGTGAATCACGGGAAAACACATTTGGCTTGAGTTATTCAGACAGTGCAGTGTAACACTCTGCCTGATTAGATGTTCTCGCTAGTTAGTTTTCCCTGGAGAACCACTTGATAGAGGACTGGAAAATAATCTTCCCATAACAACACAGCAGAGATCACAGAAGGTACTCACCCAACAGATCTGTGAAGCTGAGCTGAGCATATACTGTTTTCAGTTTGTGTGTGTGTGTGTGTGTGTGTGTGTGTGTGTGTGTGTGTGTGTGTGTGTGTGTGTGTGTGTGTGTGTGTGTGTGTGTGTGTGTGTGTGTGTGTGTGTGTGTGTGTTCAGTCTTGTATCCGAGATAAAGTAACACTCTCTGTCTGACCATGTGTGTGTGTGTTGTTGTGTCTGGTGCGTGCGTGCGTGTGTGTGTGTGTGTCACTCACCTCGTGTGTAAAGTATTGTTTCAAAACAATGTGTGGTTATTCAGTCTTGATAAACAAATAAAGACTACAGCACTCTCTGTCTGACCATGGACACAGATACAAGGACAGAGATACTGGAAGATATAAGGACAGAGATACTCGACCTGAGATCACTCTGACAGAGACACTAGGTTTCAAAACAATACAGAGATACTAGGACAGAATACTAGGACAGAGATAAACAAATACTAGGACAGAGATACTGGGACAGAGACACTTCCTCAGAGACACTAGGACACAGATACAGGACAGAGATACTGGGACAGATACACAAGGACAGAGATGCTAGGACAGAGATACTGGGACAGAGATACTAGGACAGATATACAAGGACAGAGATACTAGGACAGAGATACAATGACAGAGATACAAGGACAGAGATACTAGGACAGAGATACTAGGACCGAGACACTAGGACAGATATACTAGGACAGAGATACAAGGACAGAGATACTAGGACAGAGACACTAGGACAGAGACACTAGGACAGAGATACTAGGACAGAGATACTAGGACAGAGATACTAGACACATATACTAGGACTGTCACGCCCTGGTCAAAATATATTATGTTTATTCTTCATTTATTCGGTCAGGCCAGGGTGTGACATGGGTTATTGTGGTGTGTTTTTGTCTTGGGGTTTTGTGGGATGTCTAGCGTTAGTCTATGGCTGCCTGAGGCGGTTCTTAATCAGAGTCAGGTGATTATCGTTGTCTCTGATTGGGAACCATATTTAGGCAGCCATATTCTTTGTGTGTTTCGTGGGTGATTGTCCTTAGTGTCCTTGTTCCTGTCTCTATGTTAGTTTACACTAGTATAGGCTGTTTCGGTTTTCGTTACGTTCTTTTTGTTTTTGTAGTATTTGTATTGATTCGTGTTTTACGTTTTTTCATTAAACATGGATTGCAATCTACACGCTGCATTTTGGTCCGACTCTCCTTCACCGCATGAAAACCGTTACAGAATCACCCACCACAAACAGACCAAGCAACGTGTCAACAGGCAGGAGCCACAGGAGAAACAGCGTAAAAAGGACTTTTGGACTTGGGAGGAAATCCTCGATGGGAGAGGACCCTGGGCTAAACCAGGGGAGTGTAGCCGCCCCAAGGAGCAACAAAAGGAGGTATCGACATGGGAGGACGAATTGTTTGGAGAAGGACCCTGGGATCAGCCTGGAGAATATCGCCGCCCCAAAGAAGAACTGGAGGCGGCAAGAGCTGAGAGGCTTTGGTATGAGGAGAAGCAACAGCAGCAGCAGGATCAACAATATCGGGACTACACTACTTGGGAGGAAATAAACATGTGGGCGGTCGACCCAGGGAGAGTGCCGGAGCCCGCCTGGGATTCACTGGAGCAGTGCGAAGAAGGTTATAGGAGAATGGAGATGGCGAAGCAAGCACGGCGGCGCGGAAGGAAGCCCGAGAGTCAGCCCCAAAAATTTCTTGGGAGGGGGCTCACAGGGAGTATGGCTACGCCAGGTAGGAGACCTGCGCAAACATCCTGTGCTTACCGGGGGGCTAAAGAGACCAGGCAGGCACCGTGTTATGCTGTGGAGTGCACGGTGTCTCCAGTGCGGGTGCATAGCCCGGTGCGGTATATACCAGCTCCTCGTATTGGCCGGGTTGAGTGGGCATCGAGCCAGGTAAAGTTGGGCAGGCTCGGTGCTCAAGAGCTCCAGTGCGCCTGCACGGTCCGGTCTACCCAGTACCACCTCCACACCCCAGCCCTCCGGTGGCAGCTCCCCGCACCAGGCTTCCTGTGCGTGTCCTCGGCCCAGTACCACCAGTGCCAGCACCACGCATCAGACCTACTGTGCGCCTCGCCTCTCCTGCGCTGCTGGAGTCTCCCGTCTGTTTAGCGCAGCCAGAGCCTTCCTCCTCTCCTGCGCTGCCGGAGCCACCCGCCTGTTCAGCGCTACCGGAGCCTTTCTCCTCTCCAGCGCTGCCGGAGTCTCCCGCCTGTTTAGCGCAGCCAGAGCCTTCCTCCTCTCCTGCGCTGCCGGAGCCTCCCGCCTGTTTAGCACAGCCAGAGCCTTTCTCCTATCCTGCGCTGCTGGAGCCTCCCGCCTGTTCAGCGCTGCCGGAGCTGTCAGTCTGCATCCTGTCAGTCTACAAGGAGCTGTCAGTCTGCAAGGGCTGTCAGTCTGAGCTGTCAGTCTGCATGGAGCTGCCAGTCTGCATGGAGCAGCCAGAGCTGTCAGTCTGCATGGAGCCGCCAGAGCTGTCAGTCTACATGGAGCAGCCAGAGCCGCCAGTCAGCATGGAGCCGCCAGATCTGTCAGCCAGACTCTTCCAGATCCGAGCAGCCAGACTCTTCCAGATCTGCCAGTCAGCAGAATCTTCCAGATCTGCCAGTCAGCCAGACTCTTCCAGATCTGCCAGTCAGCCAGACTCTTCCAGATCTGCCAGTCATCCAGACTCTTCCAGATCTGCCAGTCAGCCAGACTCTTCCAGATCTGCCAGTCAGCCAGACTCTTCCAGATCTGCCAGTCAGCCAGACTCTTCCAGATCCGCCAGTCAGCCAGACTCTTCCAGATCCGCCAGTCAACCAGATTCTTCCAGATCTGACAGTCAACCAGACTCTTCCAGATCTGCCAGTCAGCCAGGATCTGCCAGAACCGTCAACCAACCAGGATCTGCCGGATCCAACTACCTGGCTGAGCTTCCTCTCAGTGCTGGGCTTCCTCTCAGTGCTGGGCTTCCTCTCAGTGCTGGGCTTCTACTCAGTCCCGAGCTTCCCCTCAGTGCTGAGCTGCCCCTGTCCCGAGCTGCCCCTCTGTCCCGAGCTGCCCCTCTGTCCCGAGCTGCCCCTCTGTCCCGAGATGCCCCTCAGTCCCGAGCTGACCCTCAGTCCCGAGCTGACCCTCAGTCCAGTGGGGTTCTGGGTGAGGACTACTAGGCCATGGTCGGCGGCGAAGGTGGACTATCCTAGGATGCGAGGAGGGGGGACTAAGACATTTATAGAGTGGGTTCCACGTCCCGCGCCGGAGCCGGAGCCGCCACCATGGACAGACGCCCACCCGGACCCTCCCTATTGTTTTGATGTGCGTCCGGGAGTCCGCACCTTAGGGGGGTTCTGTTACGCCCTGGTCGAAATATATTATGTTTATTCTTCATTTATTCGGTCAGGCCAGGGTGTGACATGGGTTATTGTGGTGTGTTTTTGTCTTGGGGTTTTGTGGGATGTCTAGAGTTAGTCTATGGCTGCCTGAGGCGGTTCTTAATCAGAGTCAGGTGATTATCGTTGTCTCTGATTGGGAGCCATATTTAGGCAGCCATATTCTTTGTGTGTTTCGTGGGTGATTGTCCTTAGTGTCCTTGTTCCTGTCTCTATGTTAGTTTACACTAGTATAGGCTGTTTCGGTTTTCGTTACTTTCTTTTTGTTTTTGTAGTATTTGTATTGATTCGTGTTTTACGTTTTTTCATTAAACATGGATCGCAATCTACACGCTGCATTTTGGTCTGACTCTCCTTCACCGCATGAAAACCATTACAAGGACAGAGACACTAGGACAGAGATACTAAGACACAGATACTAGGACAGAGACACTAAGACACAGATACTAGGACAGAGACACTAAGACACAGATAGTAGGACACAGATACTAAGACACAGACACTAAGACACAGATACTAAGACAGAGATACTCAGGACAGAGATACTGAGAACAGAGATACCAGGACAGATATACTGATAACAGAGATACAGGGAACAGAGATACCAGGAGAGAGATAATGAGAACAGAGATACTAAGAACAGAGATACTAAGACAGAGATACTAGGACAGAGACACTAGGACAGGGATACTAGGGCAGAGATACTAGGACAGAGATACTAAGACAGAGATACTAGGACAGAGATACTAGGACAGAAATACTAAGACACAGATACTAAGACAGAGACACTAGGACAGAGATACTAGGACAGAGATACTAGTACAGAGATACTGAGACACAGATACTAGGACACAGATACTAAGACAGAGACACTAAGACACAGATACTAAGACAGAGATACTCAGGACAGAGATACTGAGAACAGAGATACTAGGACAGATATACTGATAACAGAGATACGGGGAACAGAGATACCAGGAGAGAGATAATGAGAACAGAGATACTAAGAACAGAGATACTAAGACAGAGATACTAGGACAGAGACACTAGGACAGGGATACTAGGACAGAGATACTAAGACAGAGATACTAGGACAGAGATACTAGGACAGAAATACTAAGACACAGATACTAAGACAGAGACACTAGGACAGAGATACTAGGACAGAGATACTAGTACAGAGACACTAAGACACAGATACTAAGACAGAGACACTAAGACACAGATACTAGGACATAGATACTAGGACAGAGATACTAGGACACAGATACTAGGACAGATACACTAAGACACAGATACTAGGACAGAGATACTCAGGACAGAGATACTGAGAACAGAGATACTAGGACAGATATACTGATAATAGAGATACTGGGAACGGAGATACCAGGAGAGAGATAATGAGAACAGAGATACTAAGACACAGATACTAAGATACAGATACTAAGACACAGATACTAAGACACAGATACTAAGACACAGATACTAAGACACAGATACTAAGACAGAGATACTAAGACACAGATAGTAGGACAGAGATACTAGGACAGAGATACTAGACACAGATACTAAGACAGAGATACTAGGACAGAGATACTAAGACACAGATACTAGGACAGAGATACTAGGACAGAGATACTAGACACAGATACTAGGACAGAGATACTAGGACAGAGATACTAGGACAGAGATACTAGGACACAGATACTAGGACAGAGACACTAAGACACAGATACTAGGACAGAGATACTCAGGACAGATATACTAAGAACAGAGATACTAAGAACATATATACTAGGACAGAGATACTGGAAACAGAGAAACTAGGACAGAGATACTAGGACAGAGATACTAAGACACAGATACTAAGACACAGATACTAGGACACAGAAACTAAGACAGAGACACTAAGACACAGATACTAAGACAGAGATACTCAGGACAGAGATACTGAGAACAGAGATACTAGGACAGATATACTGATAACAGAGATACTGGGAACGGAGATACCAGGGGAGAGATAATGAGAACAGAGATACTAAGAACAGAGATACTAAGACAGAGATACTAGGACAGAGACACTAGGACAGGGATACTAGGACAGAGATACTAAGACAGAGATACTAGGACAGAGACACTAGGACAGGGATACTAGGACAGAGATACTAAGACAGAGATACTAGGACAGAGACACTAGGACAGAGACACTAAGACACAGATACTAAGACAGAGATACTAGGACACAGATACTAGGACAGAGACACTAGGACAGAGATAAGGACAGAGACACTAGGACAGAGAATCACAGATAGGACAAGACAGAGACACTGGGACAGAGAATCTAGGACAGGGATACTCGGACAGATATACTGATAACAGAGATACTGTGAACAGAGATACCAGGAGAGAGATAATGAGAACCGAGATACTAAGAACAGAGATACTAAGAACAGAGATACTAAGAACAGGTCCTATATGGGCATGTCTCAGAACTAGGAAACTGAAATTGATAAACAAATTAATTCACGTACTACTAAGCTGTTTTTTCAACCCACAATGGCGGAAGGAGAAGATATCGATTTGGTCGAGGATATAATTATAACGCCATTCTCAAGACAAACTTTTCAAGAAAAGTTAGACATTGTCAGGAGAGGTAGACGCCGTCGCTACAAAGCCGACGCTACAAAGACAGGCTCCGAGAAGCACTGCAAACTGTACTGCTGGGAATGCCTATTATTTGCAAGTGATCGATTTGGTGTTTGGAGCCACACTGGTTTTGCAAACCTGAGTTGTCTAACCAAGGCAGCAACGAGACACCAAAGTACGGCTGGGCACTTACAAACAATGGTGCTTTTGAAAACTTTTGGGGACACCCGAGTGGATCTACAGCTCAACGAACAAGCGCGCAGGGCAACGAAGCTGCACAATGAAAAGGTATTGTACTCTTCCCCTGCAATTCTCTGAATAAAATTGTCAATTTCAAGGTAATGCAACGCCTGGTTATACTGCGTTTCTGTCTAAATGTATAGTGTCTAGAGCCATGGCATCATAATGATAGTAATAAGAGGTGGATTAATTCGGGTGGGACTGTGTAGGACTTCACTGAAGGCCCAGGCCCCAGAACCACGGCACGCTACTGTGCTTGCATATATATTTTTATTCAGAAATAATCTCATCTTGTATGATAGGGGTTTAAGAGGATCTGGAGAATACAATGAGTATTATACAATGAGTTCAAGGCCTTAAGCAGGCATCATTGAGCAGGCATCAGGGCCCAGTCTCCTTCCTACCAGGTCTGGTCCTGGTCCTGGTCCTGGGGCCATAGCCAGCTGTCATATGGAATCACAATCCATGCTATTAATTCGTGTGTGTGTGTGTGTGTGTGTTTTGTGTGTGTGTGTGTGTGTGTGTGTGTGTGTGTGTGTGTGTGTGTGTGTGTGTGTGTGTGTGTGTGTGTGTGTGTGTGTGTGTGTGTGTATACCAGGCCGGCTGTCTGGTTTTGCTCTGTGCTAGAGTGTGGTCAGCAGCTGCTGCTAGAGGCTTGAGGGCCACAAATCATCTCACTCACACTCCATGAATGGGCTGCGTGTAGGGTAGGACTGCAGGCAGAGTAGAGCAGAGCCTGCGTACTCCAGTATTATCTTCCCAGCAGGAGATCCAGTCATTTCTCCACTACCATCTGAGTATCTGGGCTCCAGTCATTTCTCCACTACCATCTGAGTATCTGGGCTCCAGTCATTTCTCCATTACCATCTGAGTATCTGGGCTCCAGTCATTTCTCCACTACCATCTGAGTATCTGGGCTCCAGTCATTTCTCCACTACCATCTGAGTATCTGGGCTCCAGTCATTTCTCCACTACCATCTGAGTATCTGGGCTCCAGTCATTTCTCCACTACCATCTGAGTATCTGGGCTCCAGTCATTTCTCCACTACCATCTGAGTATCTGGGCTCCAGTCATTTCTCCACTACCATCTGAGTATCTGGGCTCCAGTCATTTCTCCACTACCATCTGAGTATCTGGGCTCCAGTCATTTCTCCACTACCATCTGAGTATCTGGGCTCCAGTCATTTCTCCACTACCATCTGAGTATCTGGGCTCCAGTCATTTCTCCACTACCATCTGAGTATCTGGGCTCCAGTCATTTCTCCACTACCATCTGAGTATCTGGGCTCCAGTCATTTCTCCACTACCATCTGAGTATCTGGGCTCCAGTCATTTCTCCACTACCATCTGAGTATCTGGGCTCCAGTCATTTCTCCACTACCATCTGAGTATCTGGGCTCCAGTCATTTCTCCACTACCATCTGAGTATCTGGGCTCCAGTCATTTCTCCACTACCATCTGAGTATCTGGGCTCCAGTCATTTCTCCACTACCATCTGAGTATCTGGGCTCCAGTCATCTCTCCACTGCACACACATTAAGATTAAGGTGAGGATGAAGATAGCATGGCTATGATGATGATGAACATCATCCTGTATACAGCCTGTCTACTCTAACACAACAACGTGACCTAGCTAAGAGAGGGCAGCTAGTCTTTGCTACAGCTCTCCTTAAATGGAATGCTGTGGTTTCTACACAAACCAACATCTAGCTACTGTTCTGTACAGTGGCAACAGTACATCATCACATTGCCAGACATCCACAGCAGTAGCACCTAAGAGAAATCATGACAAGATACAGTATATCTATTTGACTCATAGGCCTACCCTTGCTGCATCCATTTAGCAAAACCTGTTTTTGAAAATCTTGATGGATGGCAGTTGAAGTGAAAATCATAGGGTACCTGTCCCAGTACACCAGATAAAGGAGACAACTTGTCCCAGTATACCAGTAACAGGAGACAACCTGTCCCAGTATACCAGTAAAAGGGAGCAACCTGTCCCAGTATACCAGTAAAAGGAGACAACCTGTCCCAGTATACCAGTAAAAGGGAGCAACCTGTCCCAGTATACCAGTAAAAGGGGGAAACCTGTCCCAGTATACCAGTAAAAGGGAGCAACCTGTCCTAGTATACCAGTAACAGGAGACAACCTGTCCCAGTATACCAGTAAAAGGGAGCAACCTGTCCCAGTATACCAGTAAAAGGAGACAACTTGTCCCAGTATACCAGTAACAGGAGACAACCTGTCCCAGTATACCTGTAAAAGGGAGCAACCTGTCCCAGTATACCAGTAAAAGGAGACAACCTGTCCCAGTATACCAGTAAAAGGGGGAAACCTGTCCCAGTACACCAGATAAAGGAGACAACTTTTCCCAGAATACCAGTAACAGGAGACAACCTGTCCCAGTATACCAGTAAAAGGGAGCAACCTGTCCCAGTATACCAGTAAAAGGAGACAACCTGTCCCAGTATACCAGTAAAAGGGAGCAACCTGTCCCAGTATACCAGTAAAAGGGAGCAACCTGTCCCAGTATACCAGTAACAGGAGACAACCTGTCCCAGTATACCAGTAAAAGGGAGCAACCTGTCCCAGTATACCAGTAAAAGGAGACAACCTGTCCCAGTATACCAGTAAAAGGGAGCAACCTGTCCCAGTATACCAGTAAAAGGAGACAACCTGTCCCAGTATACCAGTAAAAGGAGACAACCTGTCCCAGTATACCAGTAAAAGGGAGCAACCTGTCCCAGTATACCAGTAAAAGGAGACAACCTGTCCCAGTATACCAGTAAAAGGGAGCAACCTGTCCCAGTATACCAGTAAAAGGAGACAACCTGTCCCAGTATACCAGTAAAAGGGAGCAACCTGTCCCAGTATACCAGTAAAAGGAGACAACTTGTCCCAGTATACCAGTAACAGGAGACAACCTGTCCCAGTATACCTGTAAAAGGGAGCAACCTGTCCCAGTATACCAGTAAAAGGAGACAACCTGTCCCAGTATACCAGTAAAAGGGGGAAACCTGTCCCAGTATACCAGTAAAAGGGAGCAACCTGTCCCAGTATACCAGTAAAAGGGAGCAACCTGTCCCAGTATACCAGTAAAAGGAGACAACCTGTCCCAGTATACCAGTAAATGGAGACAACCTGTCCCAGTATACCAGTAAGAGAGAGACAGCTTGTCCAAGTAAAAGGAGACAACCTGTCCCAGTAAAAGGAGACAACCTTTCCCAGTGTATCAGTAAAAGGAGTCAACCTGTCCCAGTGTACCAGTAAAAAGAGTAAACGTGTCCCAGTATACCAGGAATAGGAGACAACCTGTCCCAGTAACAGGAGACAACATGTCCCAGTATACCAGTAAAAGGAAACAAGCTGTCCCAGTATACCAGTAAAAGGAGACAACCTGTCCCAGTATACCAGTAAAAGGGGGCAACCTGTCCCAGTATACCAGTAAAAGGAGACAACCTGTCCCAGTATACCAGCAAAAGCAGAGAACCTGTCCCAGTATACCAGTAAAAGGAGACAACCTGTCCCAGTATACCAGTAAAAGGGAGCAACCTGTCCCAGTATACCAGTAAAAGGAGACAACCTGTCCCAGTATACCAGTAAAAGGGGGAAACCTGTCCCAGTATACCAGTAAAAGGGAGCAACCTGTCCCAGTATACCAGTAAAAGGGGGCAACCTGTCCCAGTATACCAGTAAAAGAAAAAAACAAGTCCTAGTATAAAAGTAAACAGAGACAACCTGTCCCAGTATACCAGTAAAATGAGAGTTCCTAATCAGGACAAGTGGTTTTGTCTGTGTGACTCATGGGTGTGTGCACGTGTTTCTGTGTGTGCGGAGTTTAGAGACTAGTTATGGTTCATGTCCCCTACAGTACCATCATCATACACTCTCATAGTGGACAGTCTGTCATCCATCTCTCATAGTGGAGAGACTAGTTATGGTTCATGTCCCCTACAGTACCATCATCATACAGACAGTCTGTCATCACTCTCATAGTGGAGAGACTAGTTATGGTTCATGTCCCCTACAGTACCATCATCATACAGACAGTCTGTCATCACTCTCATAGTGGAGAGACTAGTTATGGTTCATGTCCCCTACAGTACCACCATCATACAGACAGTCTGTCATCACTCTCATAGTGGAGAGACTAGTTATGGTTCATGTCCCCTACAGTACCATCATCATACAGACAGTGGCAGAGACATTACAGTGGGATGATGAGAGAGCGTAGCCCACTAGGGCCGAGAGGAGGAGAGAAGTCGACTCAATAAGATGCATATCTGTCTAGGCTGGGGACGGGAAATCACGGGTCACCCCCATGGTTGGCTGGCCGGCTGGCTGGTTGAGGCAGCGTCTCAGCGCCTCACAGAATGCATGCCGACACACGCACCCATTGCATGCACGCATTGCACACACACACACACACACACACACACACACACACACACACACACACACACACACACACACACACACACACACACACACACACACACACACACACACACACACACACACACACACACACACACACACAGGGCCTGATTGCAGCCGTTTGTTAATTGCTCAGGTTTATTTTGGTGGCTGCCCTCCTGCCAGTTATTTAGTATTTTGGTGCTCCTTTGCTTAATGAGGACTGGCACTTGGCTGTTCTCCCTCTCTCTCTCTCTCTCTTCTCCCTCCTCCCTTCTTCACCCTGCGCCACTTCTCTCTTTCTCCCTCCTTTACCTCCTCCTCAGCATTAATAACAGCACAGCTGCCCACAATCTCCCTTCTCTCCCTCTCTCCCCTCCTCTATCCACCCAGTTTCCCTCTACCTCCATCCTCTATCCTCTCCCCTCTCCCTTCATCCTCTACTCTCTCCCCTGGCCGCATAACCATTGCACTGCAGCATAGTCAAGCTGGCTGGACGTGCTCTGAGAGACTACTGAACCACCTCTGTAGCTTGGCCTTGCTCTGCCAGGCCTAAAGATGCTTGAGACCAGCATTATAACCTCAACACATGCATACTGTATCCACCCCAACCCCTTCTCACTACCTCCCTGAAGGGATGGAGGGAGAGGGGAGAGGTTGGAGGGAGAGGAGAGGGGATGGGATGAAGGGAGAGGGGATGGATGGATGGAGGGAGGGAGGGAGAGGAGAGGAGAGAGAGGAAGGGGAGGAGAGGAGAGGAGAGCAGAGCAGAGCAGAGGAGAGGAGAGGAGAGGAGAGGAGGGAGAGGAGAGGGAGAGGGAGAGGAGAGCAGAGCAGAGCAGAGCAGAGCAGAGGAGAGGGAGCAGAGGAGAGGAGAGGAGAGGAGAGGGAGGAGAGGAGGGGAGAGGAGAGGAGAGGAGAGGAGAGAGAGGAGGGAGAGGGAGAGGGAGAGCAGAGGGGATGGAGGGAGGGGGAGAGGGAGAGGAGGCAGAGCAGAGCAGAGCAGAGCAGAGGAGAGGAGAGAGGAGAGGAGGGAGAGGGAGAGGGAGAGGGGATGGAGGGAGGGGGAGAGGAGAGGATGGAGGGAGAGGGGATGGAGGGAGAGGAGAGGATGGAGGGAGAGGGAGAGGGGATAGATGGAGAGGGAGAGGGAGAGGGGATGGAAGGAAAGGGAGAGGAGAGGGGAGAGGATGGCGGGATAAGGGAGAAGAGGGGAGAGGGGATGGAGGGAGAGGGGATGGAGGTAGAGGGGATGGAGGGAGAGGGGAGGGAGGGAGAGGGGATGGGGGAGAGGGGATAGAGGTAGAGGCGAGAGGATGGAGGGAGAGGGGATGGAGATAGAGGCGAGAGGATGGAGGGAGAGGGGATGGAGGGAGAGGGGATGGAGGTAGAGGCGAGAGGATGGAGGGAGAGGGGATGGAGGGAGAGTGGATGGAGGTTGAGGCGAGAGGATGGAGGGAGAGGGGATGGAGGGAGAGGGGATGGAGGGAGAGGGGAGAGGGAGACTGGGTGGATGGAGGAATTGAGAGAGGGAGAACAGCCAAGTGCCAGTCCTCATTAACAAAGGAGCACCAAAATACTAAATAACTAGCAGGAGGGCAGCCACCAAAATAAACCTGAGCAATTAACAAATGGCTGCAATCAGGCCCTGTGTGTGTGTGTGTGTGTGTGTGTGTGTGTGTGCGCGCGTGCGTGTGTGTGTGTGTGCGTGTGCGTGTGCGTGTGCGTGTGTGTGTGCGTGTGTGTGTGTGTGGTCATAAACCAGGGTACTAAGAGGGCTTAGGTCTTAGGTTCTCTGAGGACAGGTAGCTTACCAATGAGCTTTTACACAAAAGATACATCCAACTAAAGCACAGTGTATTTGGTGATACAATGTATTGTACCATTCGGTAAGTGTACAGTAGCATACATTACAGTTCAGCCTGCCTGTTAAGTCTCCAGTCTTTCAGAGGTGTCGACTTTGTGACTCAGGCCAGTGCTTTCAGGATGTCTCCCTATGTCTGTCTGTCCGTCCATCTATCTGAGAGTGACCCCTGCCCAGACCCACTGGCTGATGGGAAGAGTGTCCATTTCCGCCGAGTGTGTAAAATGTAATCTGTAATCGAGGGGCCAGAGCTGGAGAGTGTCGTGTCTTTGGCTATGCCGGATTAAGTGATATGACATGCTATTCTATAAAATGATTTCTCCGTAATTAATATTGATTGATTGAGCTAATCATGTAAATGTAATTAACTAGAGAGTCGGGCCACCACAAAATAACATTTATAGAGCTGTTATCTTCCGAATAAACTCTTAAAGACCTAGTAATATTTTACATCAATAGCAGTCAATATTAGTCGTCACCTTAATTCAGTCTCATCTGAAAGTTGTAAATTCTTGGTTATCTTCACGAACCCTGGCTAACAAGTTGAATCAGCAATACAAAATTGGGGTTCATTATTTATTTACTAAATACCTAACTAATCACACAGAATTACATATACAAAGAATGAATTATACCTTGATTGCAAATTACGTCATAAAGGAAAACGTCCCCAGCGGGCGGAACAGATATGACAGCTTGTTACACAAAGGAAAATGGCTGGGTTTGAGTGAAAGAGCGGGAAGACTGAGGAACAAAGGGAGAAGCTGAGCTATCGTAAATACAGTATCTTATGCATTCTAAATTACCACCCATTTGGAAAAGGAAAATGCAATAAATATTTACTCTGAGCTGTGCTTCGGTAGGTTGGTGGTAGATGGAAGGCCGTGTTGCCAAACGGAGTCCTTTGTCCTTTGTAGAATGTCTCTGGTGGTCAATTGGATACGTTGTAGTAACGTCATTGTGTGATAGACGGGATACTCTGTCTGTTCCTTCCTAACCATCGTTTGCAGCTGCTGTTGCTAACTCAACAGCTAGGAGGTATCACTTTGGTAGTGAATAAGAGTTCAAAGTTCATACCATTCGCAACCAAAGCTCACGCTGAGGTTGGCTTAGTTCTGTAGTTATTATCTGAACCAATCTGACATCGGACCGTCTTCCTCACATCCTCGGAACAGGAGGTTATATTGTCGTCAAGGCTTTATATAGGAAGGGAGAGGAGGGCGTGTTTGAAAAGTTTTATAACCCATGTCCCTTCACAGGGCGGGCCACTGATTGAGCAGAGCCCTAACCTTATGAAAACCCAAATCTCTCATTTGGAAGCTAAAATTACATTTAATCTCTTCACCAATAATTTTATATTCAAACAGACAGAGAGAGCAGACAGAGAGAGCAGACAGAGAGAGCAGACAGAGAGAGAGAACAGACAGAGAGAGAGAGCAGAGAGAGAGAGAGCAGACAGAGAGAGAGCAGACATAGAGAGCAGACAGAGTGAGAGCAGACAGAGAGAGAGAGAGAGAGAGAGCAGACTGAGAGAGTGAGAGCAGACAGACAGAGAGAAAGAGTGCAGACAGAGAGAGAGCAGACAGAGAGAGAGCAGACAGAGAGAGAGCAGACAGAGAGAGAGCAGAGAGATAGAGCAGACAGAGAGGGAGCAGAGAGAGAGAGCAGACAGAGAGAGCAGACAGAGAGAGAGCAGACAGAGAGAGCAGACAGAGAGAGAGCAGACAGAGAGAGAGCAGAAAGAGAGAGCAGACAGAGAGAGCCGACAGAGAGAGCAGACAGAGAGTGCAGACAGAAAAAGCAGACAGAGAGAGAGCAGACAGAAAGAGAGAGCATACAGAGAGAGAGCAGACAGAGAGAGCAGACAGAGAGAGAGCAGACAGAGAGAGAGCAGAGAGAGAGAGCAGAAAGAGAGAGAGCAGACAGAGAGAGAGAGAGAGAGAGAGAGAGAGAGAGAGAGAGAGAGAGAAAGAAAGAGAGAGCAGACAGAGAGAGCAGACAGAGAGAGAGCAGACAGAGAGCGCAGAGAGAGCAGACAGAGAGAGCAGACAGAGAGAGCAGACAGAGAGAGAGAACAGACAGAGAGAGAGAACAGACAGAGAGAGAGAGCAGACAGAGAGAGAGCAGACAGGGAGAGCAGACAGAGAGAGAGAGCAGACAGGGAGAACAGACAGAGAGAGCAGACAGAGAGAGAGCAGACAGAGAGAGAGCAGACAGATAGAACAGACAGAGAGAGAGCAGACAGAGAGAGAGCAGACAGAGAGAGAGCAGACAGAGAGAGCAGACAGAGAGAGAGCAGACAGAGAGAGAGCAGACAGAGAGAGAGAGCAGAGAGAGAGAGCAGAGAGAGAGCAGAAAGAGAGAGAGAGCAGAGAAAGAGAGAGCTGACTGGTTGTGATGACTGCCAGGTAGACGCAGCCCTGATGATTTTTAAATGTATTTTATTTCACCTTTATTTAACCAGGTAGGCCAATTGAGAGCAAGTTCTCATTTACAACTGCGAACTGGCCAAAATAAAGCAAAGCAGTGTGACAAAAACAACAACAGAGAGTTACACATGGGATAAACAAACGTACAGTCAATAACACAATAGAAAAATCCATATACAGTGTGTGCAAATGAAAGTAAGGATGTAAGGCAATAAATAGGCCAACAGTGGCAAAGTAATTATAATATAGCAATTTACACTGGAGTGATATATGTACAGATGAGGATGTGCAAATAGAAATACTGTGTGCAAAAGAGCAGAAAAACAAAAACAAATATGAGGGATGAGGTAGGTAGTTGGTTGGATGGGCTGTTTACAGATGGGCTGTGTACAGCTGCAGCGATCTGTAAGCTGCTCTGACAGCTGATGCTTAAAGTTAGTGAGGGAGATATAAGTCTCCAACTTCAGTGATTTTTGCAATTCGTTCCAGTCACTGGCAGCAGAGAATTGGAAGGAAAGGCGGCCAAAGGAGATGTCTGCTTTGGGGATAGAAAATTCTCTGCTGGAGTGAAGTATACTTGCTGAAATATACCTGCTGAAAGCGCGTGCTACGGGTGGGCATTGCTATGGTGACCAGTGAGCTAAGATAAGGCGGAGCTTTACCTAGCAAAGACTTATAGATGACCTGGAGCCAGTGGGTTTGGCGACGAATATGTAGCGAGGACCAGCCAACGAGAGCACACAGGTCGCAGTGGTGGGTAGTATATAGGGCTTTGGTGACAAAACGGGGATAGACTACATCCAGTTTGCTGAGTAGAGTGTCGGACGCTATTTTGCAAATGACATCGCCGAAGTCAAGGATCGGTAGGAAAGTCAGTTTTAAGAGGGTATGTTTGGCAGCATGAGTGAAGGAGGTTTTGTTACGAAATAAGACGATTCTAGATTTAATTTTGGATTGGAGATGTTTGATGTGAGTCTGGAAGGAGAGTTTACAGTCTAACCAGACACCTAGGTATTTGTAGTTGTCCACATATTCTAAGTCAGAACCGTCCAGAGTAGTGATGCTGGACGGGCGGGCAGGTGCGGGCAGCGATCAGTTGAAGAGCATGCATTTAGTTTTTATTAACATTTAAGAGCAGTTGGAGGCCACTGAAGTAGTATTGTATGGCATTGAAGCTTGTTTGGAGGTCTGGTTAACACAGTGTCCAAAGAAGGGCCAGATGTAACAGAATGGTGTCGTTTGTGTAGAGGTGGATCAGAGAATTACCAGCAGCAAGATCGACATCATAGAAATATATACAGAGAAAAGAGCTGATTACCAATCTCATCCCTATTGTCTACTTTGAGCTCTGAGGTGATGGTTCACCTCAGTGAATGGAGGGGATTTTACACATATCAACAATATTAAAAGGAGTTGGACTAAAGCAAGATCCAAAGCATAGGAAAAGAGAATGTCCACTCACTGTTTCCTCCTTCCAAAGTGATTATTTATTGTCTTCTCTCAGGTCACTAATCTTTGAGTACTGTGATTACTGTACTGTTGTGATCTCTGTAGGCGATTACTTTACTGTTGTGATCTGTGTAGGCGATTACTGTACTGTTGTGATCTCTGTAGGTGATTACTGTACTGTTGTGATCTCAGAAGGTTATTAATGTACTGTAGTGATCACTGTAGGTGATTACTGTACTGTTGTGATCTCTGTAGGTTATTACTGTACTGTTGTGATATCTGAAGGTGATTACAGTACTGTTGTGATCTCTGTAGGTGATTACTGTACTGTTGTGATCTCTGTAGGTGATTACTGTACTGTTGTGATCTCTGTAGGTGATTTCTGTACTGTTGTGATCTCTGTAGGCAATTACTTTACTGTTGTGATCTCTGCAAGGTGATTACTGTACTGTTGGGATCTATATCAGCGATTACTGTACTGTTGTGATCTCTGTAGGTGATTACTGTACTGTTGGGATCTATATCAGCGATTACTGTACTGTTGTGATCTCTGTAGGTGATTACTGTACTGTTGTGATCTCTGCAAGGTGATTACTGTACTGTTGTGATCTCTGTAGGTGATTACTGTACTGTTTATGACAGAGTGTGTGTGACTGAAAATGTGTGAGTGTGCGTGCGTGCATGCCCATGACAATGTATGCAGACGCCTGTGTATGTGTGTTGGTACCAGTGAAGCCTAAAGAGCCAGTGGTCCTGTGAGACTGCAGAGAGTTCTGGATGTCAGTGGTCCTGTGAGACTGCAGAGAGTTCTGGATGTCAGTGGTCCTGTGAGACTGCAGAGAGTTCTGGATGTCAGTGGTCCTGTGAGACTGCAGAGAGTTCTGTATGTCAGTGGTCCTGTGAGACTGCAGAGAGTTCTGGATGTCAGTGGTCCTGTGAACAAGTGTGCCCCATTCCAGTCAGCAGCCAAGGCTCTTAGCCTGATCACTTTCTATTCTCTTCAGGAGAGGAGTCACACACACACACACACACACACACACACACACACACACACACACACACACACACACACACACACACACACACACACACACACACACACACACACACACACACACACACACACACACACACACACACACACACACAGTTCTGTAGAGGTTTGCCCTTATTTTTGTGTATTTCTGTGTGTATGTATCCCCATTAGCTGTTGCATGGCAGCAGCTTCACTTCCTGGGGTTCGAAACGGGATTTTAAAAAATGACAAACCGTAAGAGCAGCCTTCACCAATACATTATTATTACTACTTTTTTAAACATTTATAATAGAAATTGTACAATACAACAATATTACTGTGTGTGTGTGTGTGTGTGTGTGTGTGTGTGTGTGTGTGTGTGTGTGTCCGGTCCAAGGACAGCCATTTGCTGTATGCCAGTCCCAGTACCCAGTATAATGTACTCTGAGCAACTGTTTCACAATGGGCTAAAGTGACGTAATCATGGTTTTGGGAAGCGGCCCATTGATTCGGATTCTAATTTGCACCGTGACACAACCTTCAGTAACGACTTCTGAATACAGATACTGAACTTTACAAAACTGAGCAGTTGGCTACAATACATGGATGGTCAGAGGTTAGATATAGTCTATTATGGCTGTCTTTCTGAAGTATAACCCAGACGTGCTGTACACTGTGCAATGTTTGGGGTAGAATCTCCTTCCAACAGACACAAAGACCAACACTCCGACCCATTAGAAAGGAAGAACAGAGAGATCAATAGACAGAGATAGACAGTTAGCTCCATGAATCAGACAGTAAGCTCCATCACAGACAGACAGACAGCTCATCAGTCAGTCAGACAGACAGCTAGACACAGACAGCAGGAACAGTGTGTGGGTGTCTTATTGAAAGCCCAGCAACATTAACTGAGCATGCTTGATCTCTCTCTGTGTGTGTGTCTGATCTCAGTCTTCATGTGCCAATGCCTTTTACTGTAAACAATGGTGAACCTGCATTAACTAAATGAACCCGCTCAGTGTGCAATCTGTTCCTAGAAAGAGACCATTAGAGATTGGAGAAAATGTGTGTGTGTGTGTGTGTGTGTGTGTGTGTGTGTGTGTGTGTGTGTGTGTGTGTGTGTGTGTGTGTGTGTGTGTGTGTGTGTGTGTGTGTGTGTGTGTGTGTGTGTGTGTGTGTGTGCATGCATGCTTAAAGTACAATTCCACTGCTTTATAACCATATGTTGTTAGTATACATGCACTACTGTAAGATACGATACACATTTTGTTTGTTTTTAAGCTTCTGCATCGCCCTCGTCTACAGTATACTACAATTCCTAGAGTGCATTTCACCTCACAGGATGCATTGCTCCGCCCAGTCTGCAGACGAAGCTTAAGACATAAATTATGAGTGCATTTCAGATTACTTTTGGGTTGTAATTATACTGAACATAAATGTAAATGCAACAATTTCAACGATTTTACTGAGTTACAGTTCATATAAGTAAATCCGTAAATCTAAATAATCTATGGATTTCACATGACTAGTCAAGTGTGCAGCCATGGGTCGGCCTGGGAGGGCATAGGCACACCCAATCAAAATGAGTTTTTAACACACTGTTCCCCTTTAGGCTGTCATTGTAAATAAGAATTTGTTCTTGACTGACTTGCCTAGTTAAATAAAGATGACATTTTTTAAATATTTTTTTTAAAGCCAGATGTGGAGGTCCTGGGCTGCCATGGTTACACATGGTCTGCAGTTGTGAGGCTGGTTGGACGTCTGCCATTTTCTCTAAAATGACGTTGGATGCGGTTTATGGTAGAGAACATTCAATTCTCTGGCAACAGGTCTGGTCGACATTCCTGCAGTCAGCATGCTTGTTGTGTGACACAACTGCACATTTTAGAGTGGCCTTTTATTGTCCCCAGCGCAAGGTGCTCCTCTGTAAGGTTCATGCTGTTTAATCAGCTTCTTGATATGCCACACCTGTCAGGTGGATGGATTATCTTGGCAAAGGAGAAATACTCACCACAGGGACGTAAACACATTTGTACACAACATTTGAGAGAAATAAGCTTGTAGGAAAATGTTATTTCAGCTCATGAAACCTAAGACCAACACTTTACATGTTGCATTTATCTTTTTGTTCACCATATATATTAGAATGCTTGCATGAATATCACAATGACTATATGTTCATGTCATTGTCACCAATCAACTCGATTACTCAACAAAAAAATTGATATAGATGCTAACCAAAAGTTACTGTCTTAAACAGTCCAATCAGCATGTAGGTCTGTTACAACATTTAGAATGACATTTGCAGGCTGTTACGCACACCTCTGTGAAGAGGGAACGCAACACCCTGCTACAACTCAACTCCCCGCGAAGTGAAAGAGGTATGGAACTGTAGGTGTGAGTAAGGATGACAAAGGCAGAGAGTGGAACCGTTTACAAGGAATTTATCACTTCACACGGTAATATGGGGAAAAGGGGCTGGACGGAACCAAAGCAAAGAAAGTAAATATCAAAGCCCCCTCTCCTACCTTACCTGCCTACCCACTACTAACCTAACCTCTCCTACCTTACCTGCCTGCCCACTACTTACCTAACCTCTCCTACCTTACCTGCCTGCCCACGACTTACCTAACCTCTCCTACCTTACCTGCCCACTACTAACCTCTCCTAACCTGCCTGCCCAACCCTAACCTCCCTACCTTACCTGCCTACCCACTACTAACCTAACCTCCTCCTACCTAACCTGCCTGCCCACTACTAACCTAACCTCTCCTACCTTACCTGCCTGCCCACTACTTACCTAACCTCTCCTACCTTACCTGCCTGCCCACTAACTTACCTAACCTAACCTAACCTCCTACCTTACCTGCCTGCCCACTACCCACTACTAACCTAACCTCTCCTACCTTACCACGACTTACCCTAACCTCTCCTACCTTACCTGCCTACCCACTACTAACCTAACCTCTCCTACCTTACCTGCCTGCCCACTACTTAACTAACCTCTCCTACCTTACCTGCCTGCCCACGACTTACCTAATCTCTCCTACCTTACCTGCCTGCCCACTACTTACCTAATTTAGCACCACCTGGTGCCCTAACCAGAATACAGGGGGTGGTCCGCCCAGGTCTTACCTAGTGTGCCGAGACAGTGAATATACTACGGGTATATGTATGCCCGCGGATCTCTTGCCTAAGCACTCCCTAGGTGCCGTCCCCTTCCCCCCTGGGAACAAATGAAACAGAATGTCACGGCCCATCCTCTGCAGTGCAGGGGCGGTTCCTCCTGCAGGCAGAGGAGGGTCGTTAGTGATTGGAGTCACCTGGGCTCAGGGTATTTAAACGGCTTCACTAATCACTCAATTCAATTCAATTCAAGGGCTTTATTGGCATGGGAAACATGTGTTAACATTGCCAAAGCAAGTAAGGTAGATAATATATAAAGTGAAATAAACAATAAAAATTAACAGTAGACATCACACATGCAGAAGTTTCAATAAAGTCATTAAAATGTCATATTATATATAAGGACCCGGTTTCGAACCTGGGTCTCCGGAGTAAAACCAACTGAGCCACGAATAGACAGAACCCAAATGTCATATGAAACTATAAACAAAAACAATAAACATACACACAGAACTTCATCCCGGAAACACAGAACACTGTTACAAACACAGAGCACAGAACTGAGGGAAACAAAGGGTTTAAATACAATCAGGGGAAACGAGACACAGGTGCAAATAATAATGGGGATCAAGGCATAGGGACAAAAAGCACAATGGGGACATCTACTGACCAAAACCCGGAACAACCCTGGCCAAATCCTGACAGGTATGATCCTGTTTTGTTTGTTCCTTTGTAGTTTTGCATAGTTTTCACTCAGTCATTCACACACACAGATTCACGCATGTCTGCACTTTACATACACCTCACATTATGATACTTTCACACCTCATTCCTTTTTCTTTGTTTAAAGTTAAGTTTTGGTTTACAATAAAGAACATTTTTGATTGGCCTATACCCGTTGTTCGTGTCCCCTCACTTTTGCCACAGGCTATGAGCCGGCCTGTGACAAGAATAACAAACAATTTCAATAATCAAAACACTGCATCCTATTCACACAAAGACATAACTAATCAGCTCCCTCAGCAACAACTAACATAGTACATACCAAATCTCTTTCTGAGAAACAACCAACATATGCTATAACCCTCAGCCATCAGCCTCCTCTCTCAACCAACAGCCTCCTCTCTCAGCCATCAGCCTCCCCTCTCAGCCATCAGCCTCCCCTCTCAGCCATCAGCCTCCTCTCTCAGCCATCAGCCTCCTCTCTCAGCCATCAGCCTCCTCTCTCAGCCATCAGCCTCCTCTCTCAGCCATCAGCCTCCTCTCTCAGCCATCAGCCTCCTCTCTCAGCCATCAGCCTCCTCTCTCAGCCATCAGCCTCCTCTCTCAACCATCAGCCTCCTCTCTCAGCCATCAGCCTCCTCTCTCAACCATCAGCCTCCTCTCTCAGCCATCAGCCTCCTCTCTCAGCCATCAGCCACCTCTCTCAGCCATCAGCCTCCTCTCTCAGCCATCAGCCTCTTCTCTCAGCCATCAGCCCCCTCTCTCAGCCATCAGCCTCCTCTCTCAGCCATCAGCCTCCTCTCTCAGCCATCAGCTTCCTCTCTCAACCATCAGCCTCCTCTCTCAGCCATCAGCCACCTCTCTCAGCCATCAGCCTCCTCTCTCAGCCATCAGCCTCCTCTCTCAGCCATCAGCCTCCTCTCTCAGCCATCAGCCTCCTCTCTCAGCCATCAGCCTCCCTCTCAGCCATCAGCCTTCTCTCTCAGCCATCAGCCTCAGCAGTGTTTTTTTCTTTCTGAGCAACAGAATACTGGTTTTTATATAGCTTCAGAAGGCATTGGTAATTGGAGACAGCTGGTCCTGACGAGGGGCGGGGTCAGCTCTCCAATTAGCCATAGAATCGACCAATAAGCTGCTTGGGGGGATTTCAGGAAGCCATCCTGAAATACACACCTAACAAACCACAACACAGAAACTGGGGAACGTAACACAGGCAAATCACTACAGAATCGAGGTCTCTCATGATTGAAGCCTGTATCTTTGGCGCTAATGTTAGCAATGCTAGCTAGCTAAGTAGCTAACCCTGCTGCATCTGGAGAAGAAAAAAAATTAACAATCAAAGCTAACAAACCTGAGCAACTGTACAAGCAACCATCCAACAACACATTACGCCTATTGGAACTAATAAAAAGTCTAATATTTACAAGTCACTTTAAAAATATATTTGGAAAGGGCACAACGGCAGCCAGAGCTGCAACTTCATTGGTGATCGTGGGAGGGGTTTTGCTGAATGGATTCATGGTTTGAGCCTAGAACAACAGAAAAATATTGGAGTAAGCCGACTGTACAGTGGAAGTCGGAAGTTTACATACACTTAGACTGGAGTCATTCAAATTCATTTTTCACCACTCCACAAATGTCTTGTTATCAAACTATAGTTTTGGCAAATTGGTTAGGACATCTACTTTGTGCATGACACAAGTCATTCTTCCAACAATTGTTTACAGACAGTTTATTTCACCTTATCACAATTCCAGTGAGTCAGAAGTTTACATACACTAAGTTGACTGTGCCTTTAAACAGCATGGAAAATTCCAGAAAATGATGTCATGGCTTTAGAAGCTTCTGATAGGCTAATTGACATCATTTGAGTCAATTGAAGGTCTGGTCGTTCAAATCGTTGAGTCGTTGAGACTTGGAAGCAATTTCCAAATGCCTGAAGGTACCACGTTCATCTGTACAAACAAAGTACGCAAGTATAAACACCATGGGACCACGTAGCCATCACACTGCTCAGGAAGGAGACGCATTTTATCTCCTAGAGATGAACGTATTTTGGTGCGAAAAGTGCAAATCAATCCCACAACAACAATAAAGGACCTTGTGACAATTCTGGAGGAAACAGGTACAAAAATATCTATATCCACAGTAAAACGAGTCCTATTTCGACATAACCTGAAAGGCTGCTCAGCAAGGAAGAAGAAGCCACTGCTCCAAAACCGCCAAAAACGGACAGACTACGGTTTGCAACTGCCCATGGGAACAAAGATTGTACTTTTTGGAGAATTGTCCTGTGGTCTGATGAAACAAAAATTGAACTGTTTGACCATAATGACCATCGTTATGTTTGGAGGAAAAAGGGGGTGGCTTGCAAGCTGAAGTCACCATCCCAACCGTGAAGCACGGTGGTGGCAGCATCATGTTGTGGGGGTGCTTTGCTGCAGGAGGGACTGGTGCACTTCACAAAATAGATGGAATCACGAGGTAGGAAAATCCTGCGGATATATTGAAGCAACGTCTCAAGACATGTCAGGAAATCGCAAATGGGTCTTCCAAATGGACAATGGCGCCAAGCGTACTTCCAAAGTTGTGGCAAAATGGCTTAAGGACAACAAAGTCAAGGTATTGGAGTGGCCATCACAAAGCCCTGACCTCAGTCCTATAGAAGATTTGCGGTCAGAACTGACAAAGCGTGTGTGAGCAAGGAGCAAACCTGATTCAGTTACACCAGCTCTGTCAGGAGGAATGGGCCAAAATTCACCCAATATATTGTGGGAAGCTTATGGAAGGCGACCCGAAACGTTTGACCCAAGTTAAACAATTTGAAGGCAATGCTACCAAATACTAATTGAGTGTACCGTAATTGCTGGACTATTAAGCGCACCTGAATATAAACCACACCCACTGAATTATTAAAAAATATGTATTTTGTACATAAATAAGCGGCACATGTCTATAAGCCGCAGGTGCCTACCGGTACATTGAAACAAATGAACTTTACACAGTCTTTAAACGAAACACGGCTTGTAACAAAAATAAATAGGCTTTAACGAAACACGGCTTATAACAAAAATTAAAACAGTAGCCCACCAAGAAAGTCATTGGTCACTATCTTCCTCCTCCTGTGCACTGAAACCACTGAAGTCATCTCCTTCGGTGTCAGAGTTGAATAGCCTCAGAATTGCTTCATCCGATGTTGGATCGTTTTCATTGTCGCTCTTGTCACTTTCATCCGGAGGCAAATACCCCGCTGAGCTCATGCTGCCCCTTCAACACGCAGCAGCCCAGCCTTTCGAAACCCGTTGATGATAGTGGATTTTTTGACAATGCTCCACGCTGTCAGGACCCACTGGCAGACTTGACCATAAGATGCTATTCGCCTGCGGCCCGTTTTAGTGAAGGATTTCTCCCCACTTGTCATCCAAGCCTCCCACTGAACAAGGAGCGCCACCTTAAATGCACGATTTACACTGATGTCGAGTGGCTGCAAATACTTTGGGCCATCTGCTTTTCTTCCCTCTGAAAGCTTTTGTTGTCCTTTTGCACTGAGTCAGTTCCTCACGCTGCTGTTTCCAACGTCTTATCATCGACTCATTAAGGCCAAGCTCCCATGCAGCAGCTCTATTTCCTTTTCCAACAGCCAGATCGATCGCCCTCAACTTGAAAGCTGCATCATATGCATTTCACTGTGTCTTTGCCATGATGAGGGTGACAAAATTACTACCATAATCAGAATGATGGGAAGTTTGAGCGTGCTCGATTTACGTCACATTATGCTCAGTTTTGTGGCGGCATGAATCTTGTGAAAGTGGGAAAAATCCATAAATTAGCAGCGTCATTGTATAAACCACGAGGTTCAAAGTGTGGGAATAAAGTAGCGGCTTATAGTCTGGAAATTACGGTTTGTAAACTTCTGACCCACTGGGAATGTGGAAGAAATTAAAGCTGAAATAAATCATTCTCTCTACTATTATTCTGACATTTCACATTCTAAAAATAAAGTGGTGATCCTAACTGACCTAAAACAGGGAATATTTACTCGGATTAAATGTCAGGAATTGTGAAAAACTGAGTTTAAATGTATTTGGCTAAGATGTATGTAAACTTCTGACTTCAACAGTAAATATTATTCTATAGGTTATTGAGCATCTATTTAAAATATTTATAGATGTTATCAGACAAAATATATCGGGCTCCCGATTGGTGCAGCGCCCTAAGGCACTGCATCTCAGTACTTGAGGCGTCACTACAGATCCTGGTTGGATTCCAGACTGTATCACAACCGGCCGTGATTGGGAGTCCCGTAGGGCGGTGCACATTTGGCCCAGCATCGTTCGGGTTTGGCTGGAGTAGGCCGTCGTTATAAATAAGGTAAATAAGAATTTGTTTTTAAATGACTTGCCTAGTTAAATAAAGGTTAAGTAAATAAAACATCAGGGAGTTCCAATACGATCAGAAGCAGTGGGCTGCAGTGAGGTAGATGGATGCAGTGTGGTAGATGGATGCAGTGTGGAAGATGGATGCAGTGTGGTAGATGGATGCAGTGAAGTAGATGGATGCAGTGAGGTAGATGGATGCAGTGAGGAAGATGGATGCAGTGTGGTAGATGGATGCAGTGAAGTAGATGGATGCAGTGAGGTATATGGATGCAGTGTGGTAGATGGATGCAGTGAGGAAGATGGATGCAGTGTGGTAGATGGATGCAGTGAAGTAGATGGATGCAGTGAGGTAGATGGATGCAGTGAGGATGGATGGATGGATGCAGTGTGGTAGATGGATGCAGTGTGGTAGATGGATGCAGTGAGGAATGGATGATGGATGCAGTGTGGTAGATGGATGCAGTGAGGAAGATGGATGCAGTGAGGTAGATGGATGCAGTGTGGTAGATGGATGCAGTGATGGTGCAGTGTGGTAGATGGATGCAGTGAGATGGATGCAGTGTGAGGAGTTGCAGCAGGGGACATGTTTTTCTATTTCCAAAGTGTAACACACTGCTATCAGCTGCCTTTACTATCCAGCACCACGGGTATGTGTGTAATGAAAGATGGACAGAGAGAGAGGGAGAGAGAGAGCAGCTGGTTGTCATAGTGACATATGCGGCAGATGATGATGACGCTGCAGACCCCGTAGTACTAAACCCTCTGGTAATTACTCCATCCCAAATCACACATACACACACTACAGGCCCTGCTACTACCAAAGCTCGGGTCATTAGAGCATCACACAGCTGAGAGCAGACTTATCAGACTCAATCATTGTCATTGTCCATTGGAGATTGTACCTCCTCCGTTCCTCTCTTCCTCTCTCCTCCATTTATCCCCCATCCCTGCCAGCCTCAGACCTCCATTTATCCCTCATCCCTACCAGCCTCAGGCCTCCATTTATCCCCATCCCTACCAGCCTCAGGCCTCCATTTATCCCTCATCCCTACCAGCCTCAGACCTCCATTTATCCCCCATCCCTACCAGCCTCAGACCTCCATTTATCCCTCATCCCTACCAGCTCAGACCTCCATTTATCCCCCATCCCTGCCAGCCTCAGACCTCCATTTATCCCTCATCCCTACCAGCCTCAGACCTCCATTTATCCCTCATCCCTACCAGCCTCAGACCTCCATTTATCCCTCATCCCTACCAGCCTCAGACCTCCATTTATCCCCATCCCTACCAGCCTCAGACCTCCATTTATCCCCATCCCTACCAGCCTCAGACCTCCATTTATCCCCCATCCCTACCAGCCTCAGACCTCCATTTATCCCCATCCCTACCAGCCTCAGACCTCCATTTATCCCCATCCCTACCAGCCTCAGACCTCCATTTATCCCCCATCCCTACCAGCCTCAGACCTCCATTTATCCCCATCCCTACCAGCCTCAGACCTCCATTTATCCCTCATCCCTGCCAGCCTCAGACCTCCATTTATCCCTCATCCCTACCAGCCTCAGACCTCCATTTATCCCTCATCCCTACCAGCCTCAGACCTCCATTTATCCCTCATCCCTACCAGCCTCAGACCTCCATTTATCCCTCATCCCTACCAGCCTCAGATCCCCCATTTACACACTTTCATGTGTGTGTGTGTGTGTCGTCAACCCACCAGAAGCTCAGACACACGCCATATATAAAACAGGCTATACTTTGGCTAGACATGTTAAAGAGACAGAGGACCAAATCTTTCCCCTCAGTCAAACTGTGAGGAAGACAAGAGAGAGTGTTAGATGGAAGAGACAGACTGTAGACAAACAGCCACACAGCAGTGGACCATTGAATGTGTTGAAGTATGTCTTGTCTACTGGATTCAGTATATATTTAGTTTTCAATGGATATGGTAACTGTCAGCAAGGCAGTAGCTCTATAGGGAGGAAGAGGAGGAGGGGGGGGAGGAGGAGGGGGAAGAGGATGAGAAGGGGGAAGAGGAGGAGAAGAGGAGGGTGATGAGGGGGAAGAGGAGGAGGGGGAGGATAGGAGGGGGAAGAGAAGAGGAGGGGATCCATTGCATAAGGTACATGATTCTTCCCTGATTTTCTAATACAGAAATTGAACCTAGAGATTGTGATTTATAAACAATGTTATTTTCATTCATTTTGATCTCTATGTGGTTGAACACCCATTAAGACAGAGAAAGACCATGTTTCACATGGCTTGATCTACTGAGACTGACAGTTGTTTGTGTTTTGACAGAGATATTTTATTGAGCCTAAAAAACATTATCACTTCACACACATACTTAGAGGATTGTGAATTTAGAGCCCCTTTGAAACACTTTTGGAAACACTTTGGAAACACTTACATATTGGAAACACTTACATATTGGAAACACTTACATATTGGAAACACTTACCTATTTGGGCAACTGACTTGTGTCAGCATAAGCTTTATAAAGAACTAATGAATGCTAACTCTCTCTCTCTCTCTCTCTCTTTGTCATTCACTGGTAAGACTGTACAAGAGATAACCTGTTGGCAGAAGTGAGTGCATTGAAACTACTTTCAAATCGTCTGCAACAGAAAGCAAAACAAGTGTGTTACTGATTAGGGAGGGGATACTTTACTGATGAGGGAGGGGATGGGGAAGAGTTACTGATGAGAGAGGGGAGAATACTGTTTAGAGAGGGGAAACTGTTGAGGGAGGGGAAGTCACTGATGAGGGAGGGGGAGGGGGAGAGTTACTGATGAGGGAGGGGGAGAGACAGACTGTTATTGACAAGGGGGACAGCAGGGACTGTTGAGGGAGGGGGAGAAGGGAAGTTACTGTTGAGGGAGGGGAGAGAGTGGATAGTTACTTTGAGGGAGGATATGGAGAGTTACTGTTGAGGGAGGCAGTAGAGTTACTGATGAGGGAGGAAGAGTTACTGAGGGGAGGGGAGAGTTACTGTTGAGGGAGGGGAGAGAGTGGAAAGTTACTGTTGAGAAAGGGGAGAGAGGAGGAGAGTTACTGATGAGGGAGGGATAGAGTGGAGAGTTACTGTTGAGGGAGGGGAGAGGAGAGAGTTACTGTTGAGGGAGGAGAGGAGTGGAGTTACTGTTGAGGGAGGGGGATGATTCTTCCCTGATTTTACTGTTGAGGGAGGGGAGAGTTACTGAACCTGATGATTGTGATTACTATGTGGGAAAGAAGTTATTTTCAGGGGAGAGTTCTGTTGAGGGAGGGGGAGTGGTTGAACACTGTTAAGACAGAGAAAAGAGAAGTTGTTTCAGGGAGGCTTGATTACTGTTGAGGAGGGGACAGTGGTTTGTGTTTTGAGGGAGAGATATTGATTGAGCCTAAAAGAGTTACTGACACAGGGAGGGGGAGGGGGAGAGTTACTGATGAGGGAGGGGGAGAGAGGGGAAAGTTACTGTTGAAACAGGGTGGAGAAGAGTTACTGTTGAGGGAGGGTTACTGTTGGAAACACTTACATTACTGTGGAAGGAGAAAGAGTACCTTATTTGGGCAACTGTTACTGTTGAGTCAGCATAAGCTTTATAAAGAACTGTTGTGGGAGGGGGAGAATGCTAACTTACTGTTGAGGGAGGGGATTACTGGTAAGACTGAGGAAGAGTTAGTGTTAAGGGAGGGGCAGAAGTGAGTTACTGTTGAAGGAGAGTTACTGTTGAGGGAGGGGAGAGAGTGGAGAGTTTCTGTTGAGCAAAACAATTTGTGTTACTGATTAGGGAGGGGGAGGGGGAGAGTTACTGATGAGGGAGGGGGAGAGGGGGAAAGTTACTGTTGAGGGAGGGTGAGAGAGGGGAGAGTTACTGTTGAGGGAGGGTGAGAGAGGGGAGAGTTACTGTTGAGGGAGGAGGAGAGTTACTGATGAGGGAGGGGGAGAGAGAAGAGAGTTACTGTTGAGGGAGGGGGAGAGTTACTGTTGTGGGAGGGGGAGAGAGGAGAGAGTTACTGTTAAGGGAGGGGGAGAGGGAGAGTTACTGTTGAGGGAGGAGAGTTACTGTTGAGGGAGGGGAGAGAGTGGAGAGTTACTGTTGAGGGAGGGGAGAGTTACTGATGGAGAGTTACTGTTGAGGAGGGGAGGGGGGAGAGTTACTGATGAGGGAGGGGGAGAGAGGGGAAAGTTACTGTTGAGGGAGGAGAGAGGGGAGAGTTACTGTTGAGGGAGGGGAGAGAGTGGAGAGTTACTGTTGAGAAGGGGAGAGTTTTACTGTTGAGGGAGGGGGAGAGTTACTGATGAGGGAGAGATACTGATGAGGGAGGGAGAGTTACTGTTGAGGGGAGGGAGAGAGTTACTGGAGGGAGGGGAGTTACTGTTGAGGAGGGGGAGAGAGGGAGAGTTACTGTTGAGGGGGGGGAGAGAGGAGAGTTACTGTTGAGGGAGGAGAGTTACTGTTGAGGGAGGGGAGAGAGTGGAGAGTTACTGTTGAGGGAGGGGTTGAGGGGTTAGATTTGGTGGGAGAGTTACTGACGAGGGAGGGGAAAGAGGGAGAGTTACTGTTGAGGGAGGGGAGAAAGTTACTGTTGAGGGAGATACTGATGAGGGAGGGGAGAGTTACTGTTGTGGGAGGGGAGAGAGGGGAGAGTTACTGTTGAGGGAGGGGAGAGTTACTGTTGAGGGAGGGGGAGAGAGAAGAGAGTTACTGTTGAGGGAGGGGGAGAGTTACTGTTGTGGGAGGGGGAGAGAGGAGAGAGTTAGTGTTAAGGGAGGGGGAGAGGGAGAGTTACTGTTGAGGGAGGAGAGTTACTGTTGAGGGAGGGGAGAGAGTGGAGAGTTTCTGTTGAGGGAGGGGGAGAGTTACTGATTTGGGCGGGGGGAGAGTTACTGACGAGGGAGGGGGAGGGGGAGAGTTACTGATGAGGGAGGGGGAGAGAGGGGAAAGTTACTGTTGAGGGAGGGTGAGAGAGGGGAGAGTTACTGTTGAGGGAGGGTGAGAGAGGGGAGAGTTACTGTTGAGGGAGGAGGAGAGTTACTGATGAGGGAGGGGGAGGGGGGAGATTTACTGTTGAGGGAGGGTGAGAGAGGGGAGAGTTACTGTTGAGGGAGGGTGAGAGAGGCGAGAGTTACTGTTGAGGGAGGGGAGAGAGTGGAGAGTTTCTGTTGAGGGAGGGGGAGAGTTACTGATGAGGGAGGGGGAGAGTTGCTGATGAGGGAGGGGGAGGGGGAAAGTAACTGTTGATGGAGGGTGAGAGAGGGGAGAGTTACTGTTGATGGAGGGGGGAGATTTACTGATGAGGGAGGGTGAGAGAGGGGAGAGTTACTGTTGAGGGAGGGTGAGAGAGGGGAGAGTTACTGTTGAGGGAGGGTGAGAGAGGGGAGAGTTACTGTTGAGGGAGGGAGAGTTACTGACGAGGGAGCGGGAGAGTTACTGATGAGGGGGGGGGGAAGTAACTGTTGAGGGAGGGTGAGAGGGGAGAGTTACTGTTGAGGGAGGGTGAGAGAGGGGAGAGTTACTGTTGAGGGAGGGTGAGAGAGGGGAGAGTTACTGTTGAGGGAGGGTGAGAGAGGGGAGAGTTACTGTTAGGGAGGGGGAGAGTTACTGATGAGGGAGGGTGAGAGAGGGGAGAGTTACTGTTGAGGGAGGGGGAGAGTTTACTGATGAGGGAGGGTGAGAGAGGGGAGAGTTACTGTTGAGGGAGGGGAGAGAGTGGGAGAGTTACTGTTGAGGGAGGGGAGAGTTACTGATGAGGGAGGGGGAGAGTTACTGATGAGGGAGGGAGAGTTACTGATGAGGGAGTGTGAGAGAGGGGAGAGTTACTGTTGAGGGAGGGGGAGGGGGGAGATTTACTGATGAGGGAGGGGGAGAGTTACTGATGAGGGAGGGGGAGAGTTACTGATGAGGGAGGGGAGGGGGAAGGTAACTGTTGAGGGAGGGTGAGAGGGGAGAGTTACTGTTGAGGGAGGGTGAGAGAGGGGAGAGTTACTGTTGAGGGAGGGTGAGAGAGGGGAGAGTTACTGTTGAGGGAGGGGGAGAGTTACTGTTGATGGAGGGGGAGAGTTACTGATGAGGGAGTGGGAGAGTTACTGATGAGGGAGGGGGAGGGGAGAGAGTTACTGATGAGGGAGGGGGAGGGGGAGAGTTACTGATGAGGTAGGGCGAGATTTACCGTTGAGGGAGGGTGAGAGAGGGGAGAGTTACTGTTGAGGGGGAGGGGGTGAGTTACTGATGAGGGAGGGGGAGGGGGAAAGTAACTGCTGAGGGAGGGTGAGAGAGGGGAGAGTTACTGTTGATGGAGGGGGTAAAGTAAATGTTGAGGGAGGGGGAGATGGGAGAGTTACTGTTGAGGGAGGGGGAGGGGGAGGGGGAGAGTTACTGTTGAGGGAGGGGGTAAAGTAAATGTTGAGGGAGGGGGAGATGGGAGAGTTACTGTTGAGGGAGGCGGAGGGGGGAGAGTTACTGATGAGTGAGGGTGAGAGAGGGGAGAGTTACTGTTGAGGGAGGGTGAGAGAGGGGAGAGTTACTGTTGAGGGAGGGAGAGGGGGGAGAGTTACTGATGAGGGAGGGGGAGGGGGAGGGGGAGATTTACTGATGAGGGAGGGGGAGGGGGAAAGTAACTGTTGAGGGAGGGTGAGAGGGGAGAGTTACTGTTGAGGGAGGGTGAGAGAGGGGAGAGTTACTGTTGAGGGAGGGTGAGAGAGGGGAGAGTTACTGTTGAGGGAGGGTGAGAGAGGGGAAAGTAACTGTTGAGGGAGTGTGAGAGAGGGGAGAGTTACTGTTGAGGGAGGGGGAGGGGGGAGAGTTACTGATGAGGGAAGGTGAGAGAGGGGAGAGTTACTGTTGAGGGAGCGAAAGAGTGGAGAGTTACTGTTGAGGGAGGGGGAGAGTGGAGAGTTACTGTTGAGGGAGGGGGAGAGTGGAGAGTTACTGATGAGGGAGGGGGAGAGTGGAGAGTTACTGTTGAGGGAGGGGGAGAGTTACTGTTGAGGGAGGGGGAGAGAGGAGAGAGTTACTGTTGAGGGAGGAGAGTTACTGTTGAGGGAGGGAAGAGAGTGGAGAGTTTCTGTTGAGGGAGGGGAGAGTTACTGATTTGGGAGGGGGAGAGTTACTGATGAGCGAGGTGAGAATTACTGATGAGGGAGGGGGAGGGGGAGAGTTACTGATGAGGGAGGGGGAGGGGGAAAGTAACTGTTGAGGGAGGGTGAGAGAGGGGAGAGTCACTGTTGAGGGAGGGGGAGGAGGGAGATTTACTGTTGAGGGAGGGTGAGAGAGGTGAGAGTTACTGTTGAGGGAGGGGAGAGTTAATGATGAGGGAGCGTGAGTGAGGGGAGAGTTACTGTTGAGGGAGGGTGAGAGAGGGGAGAGTTACTGTTGAGGGAGGGTGAGAGAGGGGAGAGTTACTGTTGTGGGAGGGGGAGGAGGGAGATTTACTGATGAGGGAGCGTGAGAGAGGGGAGAGTTACTGTTGAGGGAGGGTGAGAGAGGGGAGAGTTACTGTTGAGGGAGGGTGAGAGAGGGGAGATTTACTGTTGAGTGAGGGGGAGGGGGGAGAGTTACGGATGAGGGAGGGGGAGATTTACTGATGAGGGAGGTGGAGGGGGAAAGTAACTGTTGAGGGAGGGTGAGAGAGGGGAGAGTTACTGTTGAGGGAGGGGGAGAGTTACTGATGAGGGAGGGGGAGAGTTACTGATGAGGGAGGGGGAGAGTTACTGATGAGGGAGGGGGAGGGGGGAAAGTAACTGTTGAGGGAGGGTGAGAGAGGGGAGAGTTACTGTTGAGGGAGGGGGAGAGTTACTGATGAGGGAGGGGGAGGGGGAGATTTACTGATGAGGGAGGGTGAGAGAGGGGAGAGTTACTGTTGTGGGAGGGGAGGAGGGAGAGTTACTGATGAGGGAGGAGGAGAATTACTGATGAGGGAGGGGCAGGGGGGAAAGTAACTGTTGATGAGGGGAGAGTTACTGATGAGGGAGGGGGAGAGTTACTGTTGAGGGAGGGGGAGGGGGAGAGTTACTGATGAGGGAGGGGGAGGGGGGAGATTTACTGATGAGGGAGGCGAGGGGGAAAGTAACTGTTGAGGGAGGGTGAGAGAGGGGAGAGTTACTGTTGAGGGAGGGGAGAGTTACTGATGAGGGAGGGTGAGAGAGGGGAGAGTTACTGTTGAGGGAGGGTGAGAGAGGGGAGAGTTACTGTTGAGGGAGGGTGAGAGAGGGGAGAGTTAATGTTGAGGGAGGAGGAGAGTTACTGATGGGGGAGGGTGAGAGAGGGGAGAGTTACTGTTGAGGGAGGGGGGAGATTTACTGATGAGGGAGGGTGAGAGAGGGGAGAGTTACTGTTGAGGGAGGGTGAGAGAGGGGAGAGTTACTGTTGAGGGAGGGTGAGAGAGGGGAGAGTTACTGTTGAGGGAGGGGGAGAGTTACTGATGAGGGAGGGGGAGAGTTACTGATGAGGGAGGGGGGAGGGGGAGATTTACTGATGAGGGAGGGTGAGAGAGGGGAGAGTTAATGTTGAGGGAGGGAAGGAGGGAGATTTACTGATGAGGGAAGGGGAGAGTTACTGATGAGGGAGGGTGAGAGAGGGGAGAGTTACTGTTGAGGGAGGGGGAGAGTTGCTGATGAGGGAGGGGGAGGGGAGTTACTGTTGAGGGAGGGGAGAGTTACTGATGAGGGAGGGTGAGAGAGGGGAGAGTTACTGTTGAGGGAGAGGTACTGTTTAGAGAGGGGAGCGTTTCTGTTGAGGGAGGGGGAGAGTCACTGATGAGGGAGGGGGAGGGGGGAGAGTTACTGATGAGGGAGGGGGAGAGGGGAGAGTTATTGACGAGGGAGGGGGAGAGAGGGGAAGTTACTGTTGAGGGAGGGGGAGAGAGGGGAAGTTACTGTTGAGGGAGGGGAGAGAGTGGATAGTTACTGTTGAGGGAGGGGAGAGAGTGGAGAGTTACTGTTGAGGGAGGGGAGAGATTGGAGAGTTACTGATGAAGGAGGGGAGAGTTACTGTTGAGGGAGGGGAGAGTTACTGTTGAGGGAGGGGAGAGAGTGGAAAGTTACTGTTGAGGGAGGGGGGAGAGAGTGGAGAGTTACTGTTGAGAAAGGGGAGAGTTTCTGTTGAGGGAGGGGGAGAGTTACTGATGAGGGAGGGATAGAGTGGAGAGTTACTGTTGAGGGAGGGGAGAGAGTGGAGAGTTACTGTTGAGGGAGGGGAGAGAGTGGAGAGTTACTGTTGAGGGAGGGGGAGAGTGGAGAGTTACTGTTGAGGGAGGGTTACTGTTGAGGGAGGGGAGAGAGTGGAGAGTTACTGTTGAGAGAGGAGAAAGAGTGGAGAGTTACTGTTGAGGGAGGGGGAGAGTTACTGTTGAGGGAGGGGGAGAGGGGAGAGTTACTGTTGAGGGAGAGATACTGATGAGGGAGGGGGAGAGTTACTGTTGTGGGAGGGGGAGAGAGGAGAGAGTTACTGTTGAGGGAGGGGGAGAGAGGAGATAGTTAGTGTTAAGGGAGGGGGAGAGGGGAGAGTTACTGTTGAGGGAGGGGAGAGAGTGGAGAGTTTCTGTTGAGGGAGGGGGAGAGTTACTGATTTGGGAGGGGGAGAGTTACTGACGAGGGAGGGGGAGGGGGAGAGTTACTGATGAGGGAGGGGGAGAGAGGGAAAGTAACTGTTGAGGGAGGGGGAGAGTTACTGTTGAGGGAGGGGGAGTGGGAGAGTTACTGATGAGGGAGGGGGAGGGGGGAGATTTACTGATGAGGGAGGGGAGGGGGAAAGTAACTGTTGAGGGAGGGTGAGAGAGGGGAGAGTTACTGTTGAGGGAGGGGAGAGTTACTGATGAGGGAGGGTGAGAGAGGGAGAGTTACTGTTGAGGGAGGGTGAGAGAGGGGAGAGTTACTGTTGAGGGAGGGTGAGAGAGGGAGAGTTACTGTTGAGGGAGGAGGAGAGTTACTGATGAGGGAGGGGGAGGGGGGAGATTTACTGATGAGGGAGGGTGAGAGAGGGGAGAGTTACTGTTGAGGGAGGGTGAGAGAGGGGAGAGTTACTGTTGAGGGAGGGGGAGAGTTACTGATGAGGGAGGGGGAGAGTTACTGATGAGGGAGGGGGAGGGGGGAAAGTAACTGTTGAGGGAGGGTGAGAGAGGGGAGAGTTACTGTTGATGGAGGGGGGAGATTTACTGATGAGGGAGGGTGAGAGAGGGGAGAGTTACTGTTGAGGGAGGGTGAGAGAGGGGAGAGTTACTGTTGAGGGAGGGGAGAGTTACTGACGAGGGAGCGGGAGAGTTACTGATGAGGGGGGGGAGGGGGGAAAGTAACTGTTGAGGGAGGGTGAGAGGGGAGAGTTACTGTTGAGGGAGGGTGAGAGAGGGGAGAGTTACTGTTGAGGGAGGGTGAGAGAGGGGAGAGTTACTGTTGAGGGAGGGTGAGAGAGGGGAGAGTTACTGTTAGGGAGGGGGAGAGTTACTGATGAGGGAGGGTGAGAGAGGGGAGAGTTACTGTTGAGGGAGGGGGAGAGTTTACTGATGAGGGAGGGTGAGAGAGGGGAGAGTTACTGTTGAGGGAGGGGAGAGTTACTGATGAGGGAGTGTGAGAGAGGGGAGAGTTACTGTTGAGGGAGGGGAGAGTTACTGATGAGGGAGGGGGAGGGGGGAGATTTACTGATGAGGGAGGGGGAGAGTTACTGATGAGGGAGGGGGAGAGTTAATGGTGAGGGAGGGGGAGGGGGGAAGGTAACTGGAGGGTGAGAGGGAGAGTGAGAGGGGAGAGTTACTGTTGAGGGAGGGTGAGAGAGGGGAGAGTTACTGTTGAGGGAGGGTGAGAGAGGGGAGAGTTACTGTTGAGGGAGGGGGAGAGTTACTGTTGATGGAGGGGGAGAGTTACTGATGAGGGAGGGGGAGAGTTACTGTTGAGGGAGGGGGAGAGTTACTGATGAGGGAGGGGGAGGGGAGAGAGTTACTGATGAGGGAGGGGGAGGGGGAGAGTTACTGATGAGGTAGGGCGAGATTTACCGTTGAGGGAGGGTGAGAGAGGGGAGAGTTACTGTTGAGGGGGGAGGGGGTGAGTTACTGATGAGTGAGGGGGAGGGGGAAAGTAACTGCTGAGGGACAGTGAGAGAGGGGAGAGTTACTGTTGACGGAGGGGGAGGGGGAAAGTAACTGCTGAGGGACAGTGAGAGAGGGGAGAGTTACTGTTGAGGGAGGGGGAGAGTTACTGATGAGGCAGGGTGAGAGAGGGGAGAGTTACTGTTGAGGGAGGGTGAGAGAGGGGAGAGTTACTGTTGATGGAGGGGAGAGTTACTGTTGAGGGAGGGGGAGGGGGAGGGGGAGAGTTACTGTTGAGGGAGGGGGAGAGTTACTGTTGAGGGAGGGGGAGGGGGAGGGGGAGAGTTACTGTTGAGGGAGGGGGTAAAGTAAATGTTGAGGGAGGGGGAGATAGGAGAGTTACTGTTGAGGGAGGCGGAGGGGGAGAGTTACTGATGAGTGAGGGTGAGAGAGGGAGAGTTACTGTTGAGGGAGGGTGAGAGAGGCGAGAGTTACTGTTGAGGGAGGGTGAGAGAGGGGAGAGTTACTGTTGAGGGGGGAGAGTTACTGATGAGGGAGGGGGAGGGGGAGGGGGAGATTTACTGATGAGGGAGGGGGAGGGGGAAAGTAACTGTTGAGGGAGGGTGAGAGGGGAGAGTTACTGTTGAGGGAGGGTGAGAGAGGGGAGAGTTACTGTTGAGGGAGGGTGAGAGAGGGGAGAGTTACTGTTGAGGGAGGGGGAGAGTTACTGATGAGGCAGGGTGAGAGAGGGGAGAGTTACTGTTGAGGGAGAGTGAGAGAGGGGAGAGTTACTGATGAGGGAGGGTGAGAGAGGGGAGAGTTACTGTTGAGGGAGTGGGAAAGTAACTGTTGAGGGAGGGGGAGATGGGAGAGTTACTGTTGAGGGAGGGGGAGGGGGAGAGTTACTGATGAGGGAAGGTGAGAGAGGGGAGAGTTACTGTTGAGGGAGCGAAAGAGTGGAGAGTTACTGTTGAGGGAGGGGGGAGAGTGGAGAGTTACTGTTGAGGGAGGGGGAGAGTGGAGAGTTACTGATGAGGGAGGGGGAGAGAGGAGAGAGTTACTGTTGAGGGAGGAGAGTTACTGTTGAGGGAGGGAAGAGAGTGGAGAGTTTCTGTTGAGGGAGGGGGAGAGTTACTGATTTGGGAGGGGGAGAGTTACTGATGAGGGAGGGGGAGAGAGGAGAGTTACTGTTGAGGGAGGAGAGTTACTGTTGAGGGAGGGAAGAGAGTGGAGAGTTTCTGTTGAGGGAGGGGGAGAGTTACTGATTTGGGAGGGGGAGAGTTACTGATGAGCGAGGTGAGAATTACTGATGAGGGAGGGGGAGGGGGAGAGTTACTGATGAGGGAGGGGGAGGGGGAAAGTAACTGTTGAGGGAGGGTGAGGAGGGAGATTTACTGTTGAGGGAGGGTGAGAGAGGTGAGAGTTACTGTTGAGGGAGGGGAGAGTTAATGATGAGGGAGCGTGAGTGAGGGGAGAGTTACTGTTGAGGGAGGGTGAGAGAGGGGAGAGTTACTGTTGAGGGAGGGTGAGAGAGGGGAGAGTTACTGTTGTGGGAGGAGGAGAGTTACTGATGAGGGAGGGGAGAGTTCATGATGAGGGAGGTGGAGGGGGAAAGTAACTGTTTAGGGAGTGTGAGAGAGGGGAGAGTTACTGTTGTGGGAGGGGGAGGAGGGAGATTTACTGATGAGGGAGGGGAGAGTTACTGATGAGGGAGGAGGAGAATTACTGATGAGGGAGGGGGAGGGGGGAAAGTAACTGTTGATGAGGGGAGAGTTACTGATGAGGGAGGGTGAGAGAGGGGAGAGTTACTGTTGAGGGAGGGGGAGAGTTACTGTTGAGGGAGGGGGAGGGGGAGAATTACTGATGAGGGAGGGGGAGGGGGGAGATTTACTGATGAGGGAGGCGAGGGGGAAAGTAACTGTTGAGGGAGGGTGAGAGAGGGGAGAGTTACTGTTGAGGGAGGGGAGAGTTACTGATGAGGGAGGGTGAGAGAGGGGAGAGTTACTGTTGAGGGAGGGTGAGAGAGGGGAGAGTTACTGTTGAGGGAGGGTGAGAGAGGGGAGAGTTACTGTTGAGGGAGGAGGAGAGTTACTGATGAGGGAGGGGGAGGGGGAGATTTACTGATGGGGGAGGGTGAGAGAGGGGAGAGTTACTGTTGAGGGAGGGGGAGATTTACTGATGAGGGAGGGTGAGAGAGGGGAGAGTTACTGTTGAGGGAGGGTGAGAGAGGGGAGAGTTACTGTTGAGGGAGGGTGAGAGAGGGGAGAGTTACTGTTGAGGGAGGGGGAGAGTTACTGATGAGGGAGGGGGAGAGTTACTGATGAGGGAGGGTGAGAGAGGGGAGAGTTAATGTTGAGGGAGGGAAGGAGGGAGATTTACTGATGAGGGAAGGGGAGAGTTACTGATGAGGGAGGGTGAGAGAGTGGAGAGTTACTGTTGAGGGAGGGGGAGAGTTGCTGATGAGGGAGGGGGAGGGGGAGTTACTGTTGAGGGAGGGGAGAGTTACTGATGAGGGAGGGTGAGAGAGGGGAGAGTTACTGTTGAGGGAGGGGGAGAGTTGCTGATGAGGGAGGGGGAGGGGGAGAGTTACTGTTGAGGGAGGGGAGAGTTACTGATGAGGGAGGGTGAGAGAGGGGAGAGTTACTGTTGAGGGAGGGGAGAGTTACTGATGAGGGAGGGTGAGAGAGGGGAGAGTTACTGTTGAGGGAGGGTGAGAGAGGGGAGAGTTACTGTTGAGGGAGGGGGAGATTTGCTGATGAGGGAGGGGGAGGGGGGAAAGTAACTGTTGAGGTAGTGTGAGAGAGGGGAGAGTTACTGTTGAGGGAGGGTTAGAGAGGGGAGAGTTACTGTTGAGGGAGGGTGAGAGAGGGAGAGTTACTGTTGAGGGAGGGGGAGAGTTACTGATGAGGGAGGGTGAGATAGGGGAGAGTTACTGTTGAGGGAGAGTGAGACAGGGGAGAGTTACTGTTGAGGGAGGGAGGAGAGTTACTGATGAGGGAGGGTGAGAGAGGGGAGAGTTACTGTTGAGGAAGGGTGAGAGAGGGGTGAGTTACAGTTGAGGGAGGGGGAGAGTTTCTGATGAGGGAGGGTGAGAGATGGGAGAGTTACTGTTGAGGGAGCGATAGAGTGGAGAGTTACTGTTGAGGGAGGGGGGAGAGTGGAGAGTTACTGTTGAGGGAGGGGGAGGGAGGAGAGTTACTGATGAGGGAGGGTGAGAGAGGGGAGAGTTACTGTTGAGGGAGCGATAGAGTGGAGAGTTACTGTTGAGGGAGGGGGAGAGTGGAGAGTTACTGTTGAGGGAGGGGAGAGAGTGGAGAGTTACTGTTGAGGGAGGGGAGAAAGAGTGGAGAGTTACTGTTGAGGGAGGGGGAGAGTTACTGTTGAGGGAGGGGGAGAGGGAGAGTTACTGTTGAGGGAGGAGAGTTACTGTTGATGGAGGGGGAGAGAGGAGAGTTACTGTTGAGGGAGGAGAGTTACTGTTGAGGGAGGGGAGAGAGTGGAGAGTTTCTGTTGAGGGAGGGGGAGAGTGGAGAGTTACTGTTGAGGGAGGGGAGAGAGTGGAGAGTTACTGTTGAGGGAGGGGAGAAAGAGTGGAGAGTTACTGTTGAGGGAGGGGGAGAGTTACTGTTGAGGGAGGGGGAGAGGGGAGAGTTACTGTTGAGGAAGAGTTACTGATGAGGGAAGGGTAGAGTTACTGTTGCCGGAGGGGGAGAGAGGAGAGAGTTACTGTTGAGGGAGGGGGAGAGAGGAGAGTTACTGTTGAGGGAGGAGAGTTACTGTTGAGGGAGGGGAGAGAGTGGAGAGTTTCTGTTGAGGGAGGGGGAGAGTTACTGATTAGGGAGGGAGAGAGTTACTGATGAGGGAGGGGGAGGGGGAGAGTTACTGATGAGGGAGGGGGAGGGGGAGAGTTACTGATGAGGTCGGCGGAGGGGGAGAGTTACTGATGAGGGAGGGGGAGGGGGGAGAGTTACTGATGAGGGAGGGGGAGGGGGAAAGTAACTGTTGAGGGAGGGTGAGAGAGGGGAGAGTTACTGTTGAGGGAGGGGGAGAGTTACTGATGAGGGAGGGGGAGGAAAGTAACTGTTGAGGGAGAGTGAGAGAGGGGAGAGTTACTGTTGAGGGAGTTGGAGAGTTACTGATGAGGGAGGGTGAGAGAGAGGAGAGTTACTGTTGAGGGAGGGTGAGAGAGGGGAGAGTTACTGTTGATGGAGGGGGAGGGGGGAGAGTTACTGTTGAGGGAGGAGGAGAGTTACTGTTGAGGGAGGGGGAGGGGGAGGGGGAGAGTTACTGTTGAGGGAGGGGGAGAGTTACTGTTGAGGGAGCGGGAGAGAGGAGAGGGTTACTGTTTAGGGAGGGGGAGAGAGGAGAGAGTTACTGTTGAGGGAGCGGGAGAGAGGAGAGGGTTACTGTTTAGGGAGGGGGAGAGAGGAGAGAGTTACTGTTGAGGGAGGGGGAGAGGGGAGAGTTACTGTTGAGGGAGGAGAGTTACTGTTGAGGGAGGGGAGAGAGTGGAGAGTTTCTGTTGAGGGAGGGCGAGGGTTACTGATTTGGGAGGGGGAGAGTTACTGATGAGGGAGGGGGAGAGTTACTGATGAGGGAGGGGGAGGGGGGAGAGTTACTGATGAGGGAGGGGGAGAGTTACTGTTGATGGAGGGGAGAGTTACTGATGAGGGAGGGGGAGGGGGGAGAGTTACTGATGAGGGAGTGGGAGGGTGGAGAGTTACTGATGAGGGAGGGTGAGAGAGGGGAAAGTTACTGTTGAGGGAGGGTGAGAGAGGGGAGAGTTACTGTTGAGGGAGAGTGAGAGAGGGGAGAGTTACTGTTGATGGAGGGGAGAGCTACTGTTGAGGGAGGGGGGAAATTAACTGTTGAGGGAGGGGGAGATGGGAGAGTTACTGTTGAGGGAGGGGGAGGGGGGGGGGAGGGGGAGGGGGAGGGGGAGGGGTAGAGTTACTGTTGAGGGAGGGGGAAAGTAACTGTTGAGTGAGTGGGAGGGGGGAGAGTTACTGATGAGGGAGGGTGAGAGAGGGGAGAGTTACTGTTCCTTTCTCCTCATATTTCCTCTAGTCCAGCTCTATGGTCATCCAGCTCTATGGTCATTCAGCTCTATGGTCATCCAGCTCTATTATCACTCAGCTCTTTGATCACTCAGCTCTATGATCACTCAGCTCTATGATCACTCAGCTCTATGATCACTCAGCTCTATGGTCATCCAGCTCTGTGTTCAACCAGCTATATGATCACTCAGCTCTATGATCACTCAGCTCTATGATCACTCAGCTCTATGGTCATCCAGCTCTGTGTTCAACCAGCTATATGATCACTCAGCTCTATGATCACTCATCTCTGTGTTCAACCAGCTCTATGGTCATCCAGCTCTATGATCACTCAGCTCTGTGTTCAACCAGCTCTATGGTCATCCAGCTCTATGATCACTCAGCTCTGTGTTCAACCAGCTCTGTGTTCATCCAGCTCTATGGTCATCCATTGTTTTGCTAGCGTATTTATCCCGCTCTAGTTCTGCACCAAAAATATGTGTCTGCTGCTGTGTGTCTGCTGCTGCCCTTTGCCTTAGTTAAACTTCCATTTGTCTATCTGGAGAGATGAAAAATCCCAGTCGTTGACATAGAGAGTTTATCATTCCTCTTCTCTTGACCTGTTATGTGACCTTTGCCCCCTCCCTCCATCTCCCGTTTTCTCTCTCCCTCCTCTCCCTCCCTCCAGACTCATACTCGGCTGCAGGCAGCGAGGGTAGCATCTCCACCTCCGTGGCGTCCCTGCCTCCGACCCTGACGGCTTCCTGTAGCTCCGCCCACAGCTCCCCAGGCTCGCGACGTTCCGTAAGCACCTTGAAGAAGTGGCTGACCAATCCAGTCCGCAAGTTCAGCGCTGGGGCCGTCAACATCTCAGCCAGCTCCAAGGGGGAGCGGCAGGTCAGGAAGTTGGATGGGGGAAGCAAATCCCCTCCTCCTATTCCCCCTTCTAGGCACAGTCATGACCTGGGCCTGGGAGGTCTGGGGCTTGGCAGACCCCTAGGATCAGAGGACCACCTCACCAATATGCTACCCATCACACACAAAGAGATGGTGAGTGGAGAGGCATTGCTAAGCACTAGTTTTACCTTTGTAAAGGTAGAGAACACTCGGGATACAAACACCTACATTACATACAAGTATGTACAGCACCAGTCAAAAGTTTGGACACACCTACTCATTAAAGGGTTTTTCTTTAGAATAATAGTGAAGACATCAAAACTATGAAATAACACATATGGAGTAACCAAAAAAACACAGAGTGAAGGAAAAGCAGCCAACAAGTGCTCAGCTAATGTGGGAACTCCTTCAAGACTGTTGGAAAAGCATTCCAGGTGAAGCTGTTTAAGATAATGTCAAGAGTGTGCAAAGCTGAGAGGAGCAAACAGGTATGGAAAACACACACATAGTTGCCAAAGCTACAAAAGAGCAAAATGAGATCATCTGAAATTAACTAAGCAATATATTCAAGTGAGAGAGTGGTGTGGAGCCTTCCTCTGTTTCTTGGCAGAACAACTCTGCAGAACTGTCTTAGTTTTGGCGATGGTCTTAGTTAAAGAGATTACTATTCCTAAGCAAATATCTACATATAAGATTGAGATCAACTACCTTTTCTGTGTAAATACAGTGCCTTGCGAAAGTATTCGGGCCCCTTGAACTTTGCGACCTTTTGCCACATTTCAGGCTTCAAACATAAAGATATAAAACTGTATTTTTTGTGAAGAATCAACAACAAGTGGGACACAATCATGAAGTGGAACGACATTTATTGGATATTTCAAACTTTCTTAACAAATCAAAAACTGAAAAATTGGGCGTGCTAAATTATTCAGCCCCTTTACTTTCAGTACAGCAAACTCTCTCCAGAAGTTCAGTGAGGATCTCTGAATGATCCAATGTTGACCTAAATGACTAATGATGATAAATACAATCCACCTGTGTGTAATCAAGTCTCCGTATAAATGCACCTGCACTGTGATAGTCTCACGAGGTCCGTTAAAAGCGCAGAGAGCATCATGAAGAACAAGGAACACACCAGGCAGGTCCCAGATACTGTTGTGAAGAAGTTTAAAGACAGATTTGGATACAAAAAGATTTCCCAAGCTTTAAACATCCCAAGGAGCACTGTGCAAGCGATAATATTGAAATGGAAGGAGTATCAGACCACTGCAAATCTACCAAGACCTGGCCTTCCCTCTAAACTTTCAGCTCATACAAGGAGAAGACTGATCAGAGATGCAGCCAAGAAGCCCATGATCACTCTGGATGAACTGCAGAGATCTACAGCTGAGGTGGGAGACTCTGTCCATAGGACAACAATCAGTCGTGTATTGCACAAATCTGGCCTTTATGGAAGAGTGGCAAGAAGAAAGCCATTTCTTAAAGATATCCATAAAAAGTGTTGTTTAATGTTTGCCACAAGCCACCTGGGAGACACACCAAACATGTGGAAGAAGGTGCTCTGGTCAGATGAAACCAAAATTGAACTTTTTGGCAACAATGCAAAACGTTATGTTTGGCGTAAAAGCAACACAGCTCATCACCCTGAACACACCATCCCCACTGTCAAACATGGTGGTGGCAGCATCATGGTTTGGGCCTGCTTTTCTTCAGCAGACACAGGGAAGATGGTTAAAATTGATGGGAAGATGGATGGAGCCAAATACAGGACCATTCTGGAAGAAAACCTGATGGAGTCTGCAAAAGCCATGAGACTGGGACGGAGATTTGTCTTCCAACAAGACAATGATCCAAAACATAAAGCAAAATCTACAATGGAATGGTTCAAAAATAAACATATCCAGGTGTTAGAATGGCCAAGTCAAAGTCCAGACCTGAATCCAATCGAGAATCTGTGGAAAGAACTGAAAACTGCTGTTCACAAATGCTCTCCATCCAACCTCACTGAGCTCGAGCTGTTTTGCAAGGAGGAATGGGAAAAGATTTCAGTCTCTCGATGTGCAAAACTGATAGAGACATACCCCAAGCAACTTACAGCTGTAATCGCAGCAAAAGGTGGCGCTACAAAGTATTAACTTAAGGGGGCTGAATAATTTTGCACGCCCAATTTTTCAGTTTTTGATTTGTTAAAAAAGTTTGAAATATCCAATAAATGTTGTTCCACTTCATGATTGTGTCCCACTTGTTGTTGATTCTTCACAAAAAAATACAGTTTTATATCTTTATGTTTGAAGCCTGAAATGTGGCAAAAGGTCGCAAAGTTCAAGGGGGCCGAGTACTTTCGGAAGGCACTGTATCTACCAACAGCTTGCCCAACCGCATCCCATTGACAGTACAGTACCTCACCAATGAATACCAACACAGTTGACTGCTACATGATTTACCCATAGTTTACACACATGGTGTGCACGTGGTGGACAGGCACAGTGTGATTACAGTCGCGATGCTAGTTAGTTATAATGATAACAGCCCTGGAGATGGTGATTCCGCTATCTTACTCCTGGGGATGTTTCTCACAGTGTTGCAAGGATTTAATGTGATGTTGATGTTTATGTTGTTGTGTTATGTTGAGTAATGATGTTCTCCCTCTGTGTGTGTGTGTGTGTGTGTGTGTGTGTGTGTGTGTGTGTGTGTGTGTGTGTGTGTGTGTGTGTGTGTGTGTGTGTGTGTGTGTGTGTGTGTGTGTGTGTGTGTGTGTGTGTGTGTGTGTGTGTGTTGTAGGAGTGCAGGTATAGGTGGGCCAGTCCTGAGGAGCTTTCCTCAGCAACCCTAAACTCTCCCAGCTACTTGTCTGACTCACTACAGGGCTGTATTGCACTTGCCTACACACAGGTGAGTCAAACCACAGACACACATACAGCCCTCGCACACACACACACTCAAACGAACAAACAAACACACACACACACACGAGTCTGTCCCAACACACAGCCCTGTGTAACAGAAGTGGTTCAGTAAACCATGTTTGCATGTTGACAAACCTTGCCTGAAACCTGACAACTGGTGTTAGGCCCCTGAGCAAATGCCTAGGTCTCAGAGGCTAAACTCGGTAGATACAGACATACAATCTTATTGACATGGTCACAGATTACACAGTCAAGTTATCCAACCATAAAAAAACACAATCAATCGGACTGATGAACTGATGAAACACTCTATTGATAATCTATAGAAGGCTTTAGCTGTTGCTGCTCAGTGTATATGGGGACAGGGGAGAGTCTAATGATTTCCTCTGAGGAAAAACAGACCGGTAGGTGACATGGGTACAACACAAGGCTTCGTTTCCATGGCGCCTGAGACAAACCTGGGTATGAAACATCTCAGGGTCCATTCTATCCGGACTCCTTGGGACGTCCCTACCCCCCATTGAAGTTTACTTTTTAAAAAGTAAAGGTAGGCTAAAAGTGATTCACCTTTAGGTAAGGGTTGTTGTTATGGTTAAGTTAAGGGTAGGGGTTAATGTTAGGGTTTAGAGTATGGACGTCCGAAGGATCCTAGATCACCACCACCGCTGCTGGGCTTGGCTGATCAAACATAGTTTCTCGGTCTCAGATACACACGCAGACACACACACCTAGATGAACTCAAGGTCCTCTCAGAGTTCATCAATAGGAGGCAGTCCAGTGAGGAAGGTTTGTCAAGACTTCTTCCCAAACGGAAACTATCTCCTACATAGTGCACTACTTTTATTTTTTTTATTTTTTTTAGTTCACCTTTATTTAACCAGGTAGGCTAGTTGAGAACAAGTTCTCATTTACAACTGCGACCTGGCCAAGATAAAGCATAGCAGTGTGAACAGACAACACAGAGTTACACATGGAGTAAACAATTAACAAGTCAATAACACAGTAGCCAAAAAAAGGGGAGTCTATATACAATGTGTGCAAAAGGCATGAGGAGGTAGGCGAATAATTACAATATTGCAGATTAACACTGGAGTGATAAATGATCAGATGATCATGTACAGGTAGAGATATTGGTGTGCAAAAGAGCAGAAAAGTAAATAAATAAAAACTGTGGGGATGAGGTAGGTGAAAATGGGTGGGCTATTTACCAATAGATTATGTACAGCTGCAGCGATCGGTTAGCTGCTCAGATAGCTGATGTTTGAAGTTGGTGAGGGAGATAAAGGTCTCCAACTTCAGCGATTTTTGCAATTCGTTCCAGTCACAGGCAGCAGAGTAATGGAACGAAAGGCGGCCGAATGAGGTGTTGGCTTTAGGGATGATCAGTGAGATACACCTGCTGGAGCGCGTGCTACGGATGGATGTTGCCATCGTGACCAGTGAACTGAGATAAAGCGGAGCTTTACCTAGCATGGCCTTGTAGATGACCTGGAGCCAGTGGGTCTTGCGACGAATATGTAGCGAGGGCCAGCCGACTAGCGCATACAAGTCGCAGTGGTGGGTAGTATAAGGTGCTTTAGTGACAAAACGGATGGCACTGTGATAAACTGCATCCAGTTTGCTGAGAAGAGTGTTGGAAGCAATTTTGTAGATGACATCGCCGAAGTCGAGGATCGGTAGGATAGTCAGTTTTACTAGGGTAAGCTTGGCAGCGTGAGTGAAGGAGGCTTTGTTACGGAATAGAAAGCCGACTCTTGAATTGATTTTCGATTGGAGATGTTTGATATGGGTCTGGAAGGAGAGTTTGCAGTCTAGCCAGACACCTAGGTACTTATAGGTGTCCACATATTCAAGGTCGGAACCATCCAGTGTGGTGATGCTAGTCGGGCATGCGGGTGCAGGCAGCGATCGGTTGAAAAGCATGCATTTGGTTTTACTAGCGTTTAAGAGCAGTTGGAGGCCACGGAAGGAGTGTTGTATGGCATTGAAGCTCATTTGGAGGTTAGATAGCACAGTGTCCAATGACGGGCCGAAAGTATATAGAATGGCGTCGTCTGCGTAGAGGTGGATCAGGGAATCGCCCGCAGCAAGAGCAACATCATTGATATATACAGAGAAAAGAGTCGGCCCGAGAATTGAACCCTGTGGCACCCCCATAGAGACTCCCAGAGGACCGGACAGCATGCCCTCCGATTTGACACACTGAACTCTGTCTGCAAAGTAATTGGTGAACCAGGCAAGGCAGTCATCCGAAAAACCGAGGCTACTGAGTCTGCCGATAAGAATATGGTGATTGACAGAGTCGAAAGCCTTGGCAAGGTCGATGAAGACGGCTGCACAGTACTGTCTTTTATCGATGGCGGTTATGATGTCGTTTAGTACCTTGAGTGTAGCTGAGGTGCACCCGTGACCGGCTCGGAAACCAGATTGCATAGCGGAGAAGGTACGGTGGGATTCGAGATGGTCAGTGACCTGTTTGTTGACTTGGCTTTCGAAGACCTTAGATAGGCAAGGCAGAATGGATATAGGTCTGTAACAGTTTGGTACCAGGGTGTCTCCCCCTTTGAAGAGGGGGATGACTGCGGCAGCTTTCCAATCCTTGGGGATCTCAGACGATATGAAAGAGAGGTTGAACAGGCTGGTAATAGGGGTTGCGACAATGGCGGCGGATAGTTTCAGAAATAGAGGGTCCAGATTGTCAAGCCCAGCTGATTTGTACGGGTCCAGGTTTTGCAGCTCTTTCAGAACATCTGCTATCTGGATTTGGGTAAAGGAGAACCTGGAGAGGCTTGGGCGAGGAGCTGCGGGGGGGCCGGAGCTGTTGGCCGAGGTTGGTAGGCTTGATTACCAACAACGACGAGACGGCCTACAGGGAGGAGGTGAGGGCCCTCGGAGTGTGGTGTCAGGAAAATAACCTCACACTCAACGTCAACAAAACTAAGGAGATGATTGTGGACTTCAGGAAACAGCAGAGGGAACACCCCCCTATCCACATCGATGGAACAGTAGTGGAGAGAGTAGCAAGTTTTAAGTTCCTCGGCATACACATCACAGACAAACTGAATTGGTCCACTCACACAGACAGCATCGTGAAGAAGGCGCAGCAGCGCCTCTTCAACCTCAGGAGGCTGAAGAAATTTGGCTTGTCACCAAAAGCACTCACAAACTTCTACAGATGCACAATCGAGAGCATCCTGGCGGGCTGTATCACCGCCTGGTACGGCAACTGCTCCGCCCTCAACCGTAATGCTCTCCAGAGGGTAGTGAGGTCTGCACAACGCATCACCGGGGGCAAACTACCTGCCCTCCAGGACACCTACACCACCCGATGTTACAGGAAGGCCATAAAGATCATCAAGGACATCAACCACCCGAGCCACTGCCTGTTCACCCCGCTATCATCCAGAAGGCGAGGTCAGTACAGGTGCATCAAAGCTGGGACCGAGAGACTGAAAAACAGCTTCTATCTCAAGGCCATCAGACTGTTAAACAGCCACCACTAACATTGAGTGGCTGCTGCCAACACACTGACACTGACTCAACTCCAGCCACGTTAATAATGGGAATTGAATGGGAAATTATGTAAATATATCCCTAGCCACTTTAAACAATGCTACCTTATATAATATTACTTACCCTACATTATTCATCTCATATGCATACGTATATACTGTACTCTATATCATCGACTGCATCCTTATGTAATACATGTATCACTAGCCACTTTAACTATGCCACTTTGTTTACATACTCATCTCATATGTATATACTGTACTCGATACCATCTACTGTATCTTGCCTATGCTGCTCTGTACCATCACTCATTCATATATCCTTATGTACATATTCTTTATCCCCTTACACTGTGTATAAGACAGTAGTTTAGGAATTGTTAGTTAGATTACTTACTGCATTGTCGGAACTAGAAGCACAAGCATTTCGCTACACTCGCATTAACATCTGCTAACCATGTGTATGTGACAAATAAATTTGATTTGATTTGATTTGAGGTTGGAGTAGCCAGGCGGAAGGCATGGCCAGCCGTTGAGAAATGCTTGTTGAAGTTTTCAATAATCATGGATTTGTCGGTGGTGACCGTGTTCCCTAGCCTCAGTGCAGTGGGCAGCTGGGAGGAGGTGCTCTTGTTCTCCATGGACTTCACAGTGTCCCAGAACTTTTTGGAGTTGGAGCTACAGGATGCAAACTTCTGCCTGAAGAAGCTGGCCTTAGCTTTCCTGACTGACTGCGTGTATTGGTTCCTGACTTCCCTGAACAGTTGCATATCGCGGGGACTGTTCGATGCTATTGCAGTCCGCCACAGGATGTTTTTGTGCTGGTCGAGGGCAGTCAGGTCTGGAGTGAACCAAGGGCTGTATCTGTTCTTAGTTCTGCATTTTTTGAACGGAGCATGCTTATCTAAAATGGTGAGGAAGTTACTCTTAAAGAATGACCAGGCTTCCTCAACTGACGGGATGAGGTCAATGTCCTTCCAGGGTACCCGGGCCAGGTCGATTAGAAAGGCCTGCTCACAGAAGTGTTTTAGGCAGCGTTCGACAGTGATGAGGGGTGGTCGTTTGACTGCGGCACCGTAGCGGATACAGGCAATGAGGCAGTGGTCGCTGAGATCCTGATTGAAGACAGCGGAGGTGTATTTGGAGGGCCAGTTGGTCAGGATGACGTCTATGAGGGTGCCCTTGCTTACAGAGTTAGGGTTGTACCTGGTGGGTTCCTTGATGATTTGTGTGAGATTGAGGGCATCTAGCTTAGATTGTAGGACTGCCGGGTTGTTAAGCATATCCCAGTTTAGGTCACCTAACAGAACAAACTCTGAAGCTAGATGGGGGGCAATCAACAGGGAATACAGGGAATAGGGTGCCTTTTGGGACACAGAGTAGTCAGGGTTCTGTGTGATAGATGCATTAACATACTACAAAGAAAATCCCTACAGATAAAAAGAAAATGGCACTGAGAGGAGAACTGTAATGGAAGATGACTACTGTTCCAGGAAATGAGTCCAAACAATGGCTTTGCTCTTTCATTTACACATCAAACAATTGGAATTGTGTGAACGGCAACAGCAAATGGTATAGATGGCATTTGGAACAGAGAACAGGGTTGTAAGGGGGCCTGGATAGTGAACACTATGACAAAACACATCAGAGAGCCAGCGCTCATTCCTACTGGACTCTTACCAGGGTCAGTGTTGATAAAAGGGTTTGAAATCGAGTGGAACAAGGGAGCTATATCTGAACTTTTCCAATAACAACACAGATTTCCAAATGTTTTGTTACAGTGTGCCCTACTGAACATGACCCAGGGAGGGGGTCATTCCCCTGCAGTTCATTATAGCAGCCAGTCATAAGGCTCTGATGGCAGGATTACACAGTCAGAGACAGATGGGAGAGAAGGGAAGGAGATCACTGGTTCAGTCTGTACTGCCAGAAGAGGGAAGAGAGGAAAGAGAGGGAGAGAGGGAGAGAGAAAAATAGGTATTAAAGTATGTAGGTCAGTCATCTCAGGGTCTCTCTCTCCCTCTCTCCTATTCTTCTCCCTCTATCACTGTCATTCTCCATCTCTCTCTTTCTCTCTCTCCTTCCTCCCCTCCTTTGACAGATTTACTGTTTCTCTTTCAGGAAAGGAAGAGAAAAAGTTACGACTTCTTAGAACACCCCCTCCACTTCTCTCTCACACACACACACACACACACACACACACACACACACACACACACACACACACACACACACACACACACACACACACACACACACACACACACACAGACAGACAGACAGACAGACAGACAGACAGACAGACAGACAGACAGACAGACAGACAGACAGACAGACAGACAGACAGACAGACAGACAACACACACACACAGACAGACAGACAGACAGACAGACAGACAGACAGACAGACAGACAGACAGACAGACAGACAGACAGACAGAGTGAGAGACACACACACACAAACCCTACCTACACCTCAATAAGGCATAAACAACAGGAACACCATGCTCTCAGCTTTTATTAAAACTCTTACAGATTTAAAGTTGGCTTCTGTGTAGATAAACGAAACAAGCACAATAGAGGAGTGAAGGGGGCGCGTAGAAAGAGAGCTGTGTGTGTATCTTTCCTGTGGGGTTCTACCAGATACAGAGAACATCTGGTAGTGATTCATGTCAAGCAGGCAGGGAGACCTGTCAGCCAGGGTAGAGCTCTGCTGGAGGCCTGGAGGGCTGGAGGCCTGGAGACCTGTCAGCCAGGGTAGAGCTCTGCTGGAGGGCTGGAGGCCTGGAGACCTGTCAGCCAAGGTAGAGCTCTGCTGGAGGCCTGGAGACCTGTCAGTCAAGGTAGAGCTCTGCTGGAGGCCTGGAGACCTGTCAGCCAAGGTAGAGCTCTGCTGGAGGCCTGGAGACCTGTCAGCCAGGGTAGAGCTCTGCTGGAGGCCTGGAGACCTGTCAGCCAGGGTAGAGCTCTGCTGGAGGCCTGGAGACCTGTCAGCCAGGGTAGAGCTCTGCTGAAGGCCTGGAGTGCTGGAAGCCTGGAGACCTGTCAGCCAAGGTAGAGCTCTGCTGGAAGGCTGGAGGCCTGGAGACCTGTCAGCCAGGGTAGAGCTCTGCTGGAGGCCTGGAGGGCTGGAGGCCTGGAGACCTGTCAGCCAAGGTAGAGCTCTGCTGGAGGCCTGGAGACCTGTCAGCCAAGGTAGAGCTCTGCTGGAGGCCTGGAGACCTGTCAGACAAGGTAGAGCTCTGCTGGAGGCCTGGAGACCTGTCAGCCAAGGTAGAGCTCTGCTGGAGGCCTGGAGACCTGTCAGCCAAGGTAGAGCTCTGCTGGAGGCCTGGAGACCTGTCAGCCAGGGTAGAGCTCTGCTGCAGATGTTAATACCATCATACCGTTTCTGTACCATACCGGGGTATACTCTGTTATTATACAGCACACAAACCTATTTTAGGCAACAGGGATCTTGATCCAGGAGGGAACTGAATGTATCTGCTGTACCAAAGAAAACTGATCTTGACATCTCGACACCTAGCTAGCACGCTAGCAAACCAAATGCGCAGCTGGAGCCCTGAGCTGGATAACATTTATTTGACACATCTTAAATGTCTTATAGTTCTACTTAACTGATAGTTATAAGCAGTGGCGTAGCACGCCCCCTACACCACACACAGAGAAGTATACACATCAACACAACCACACGCACACACACTGTGTGCTCTGCAGCTTTAGTGAAAGGACACATTTGCAGAAGTTGATGGGAAATAAAAGCCCATATACACTACATGACCAAAAGTATGTGGACACCTGCTCGTCGAACATCTCATTCCAAAATTATGGGCATTAATATGGAGTTGGTCTCCCCCTTGCTGCTATAACAGCCTCTACTCTTCTGTGAAAGGCTTTGCACAAGATGTTGGAACATTGCTGCTACAACAGCCTCCACTCTTTCAGGAAGGCTTTCAACTAGATGTCGAAACTTTGCTGAGGGGATTTGCTTCCATTCAGCCACAAGAGCATTAGTGAGGTCGGGCACTGATGTTGAGGGTTTAGGCCTGTCTCGTAGTCAGCATTCCAATTTATCCCAAAGGTGTTCAATGGGGTTGAGGTCAGGGCTCTGTTCAGTCAAGTTCTTCCACAATGACCCCGGCAAACCATATCTGTAAGGACACTTTTCACTTTGCACGTCAGTTAAGAACAAACTCTTATTTTCAATGACGGCCTAGGAACAGTGGGTTAACTGCCTTGTTCAGGGACAGAATGACAGATTTTTACCTTGTCAGCTCGGGGATTCAATCTTGCAACCTTTCGGTTACTAGTCCAACGCTCTAAACACTAGGCTACCTGCCGGCATTGTCATACTGAAACAGGAAAGGGCCTTTTTCAAATTGTTGCCACAAAGTTGGAAGCACAGAATTGTCTGGAAAGTCATTGTTGACCTTCACTGGAACTAAGGGGCCTAGCCCGAACCATGAGCAACAGCCCCTGACCATTATTCACCCTCCACCAAACTTTACAGTTGGCACTATGAGTTGGGGCAGGAAGCATTCTCCTGGTAGGAGCTATAAGAGGATGGGCTCATTGTAATGGCTGGAATGGAATAAATGGAACGCCAGCCATTACAATGAGCCCATCCTACTATAGCCCCTCCCACCAAACTTCTCAGCCTCCTCTGGTGTCTATGCTTGGCCAGGCGTAAATAGGTTGACATCCACTATTCTAAAATGATGTACATGCCGATCGGAAGACTGTAGCCAATGAACATGACACTGAACAAGAACAAGACATTGTGTGTTCAGACAAGCATACGAGTGTATGTTACTGCTGACACAAGCATTGAGCTAATCATGTAAATGTAATTAACTAGAGAGTCAGGCACCACAAAATAATATTTATAGAGCTGTTATCTTCAGAATAAACTCTTAAAGACCTAGTAATATTTTACATCAATAGCAGTCAATATTAGTCGTCACCTTAATTCAGTCTCATCTGAAAGTTGTAAATTCTTGGTTATCTTCACGAACCCTGGCTAACAAATTGAATCAGCAATACAAAATTGGGTTTAATTATTTATTTACTAAATACATAACTAATCACACAGAATTACATATACAAAGAATGAATTATACCTTGATTGCAAATTACATCATAAAGGAAAACGTCCCTAGCGGGCGGAACAGATATGACAGCTTGTTACACAAAAGAAAAGGGCTGGGTTTGAGTGAAAGAGCGGGAAGACTGAGGAACAAAGGGAGAAGCTGAGCTAACGTAAATACACTTATGCATTCTAAATTACCGCCCATTTGGAAAAGGAAAATACAATAAATATTTACTCTGAGCTGCGCTTTGGTAGGTTGGTGGTAGATGGAAGGCCGTGTTGCCAAACCGAGTCCTTTGAAGAATGTCTCTGGTTGTCAATTGGATACGTTGTAGTAACATTGTTGGGTGATAGATGGTATACTCTGTCTGTTCCTTCCTAACCCTCGCTGCATCTGCTGTTGCTAACTCAACGGCTAGGAGGTATCACTTCTGTAGTGAATAAGAGTTCAAAGTTCATAACATTCGCAACCAAAGCTCACGCTGATGTTGGCTTTGTTCTGTAGTTATTATCTGAACCATTCTGACATAGGACCGTCGTCCTACATCCTCGGAACAGAAGGTTATATGGTCGTCAAGGGCTTATATAGGAAGGGAGAGGAGGGCGTGTTTGAAAAGTTTAATAGCCCATGTCCCTTCACAGGGGCGGGCCACTGATTGAGCAGAGCCCTGTCTTACATTTTAGAAGCTAAAATCACATTTCATCCCATCACGAATAATTTCATATTCAAACATTTAAATTGAACAACAATTCAATGTGAATCTGATAACTCTGATGTGTAGACTTTCCACTGTAGAGTTTATGTCATCTTATCATTGATTAGAATGTCTCAGATGACAACCAAATTGACATATGTTCAATTGTTCGGATTACCAGAATGTAGTTAATTTCCCCCCACCTTCTGATGTTCCCAGAATCTCTATGTTAACCAAGGTTTTTGCAAATGTAACATCAGTAGGTTAGAGAGTAGAGCTCAACCGATTATGATTTTTTTCAATGCCGATATCGAGACCATAAAAGCCGATACCGATTAAATCGGACGATTTTTTATTTATTTATTTGTAATAAGACAATTACAACAATACTGAATGAACACTTATTTTAACTTAATATAATACATCAATAAAATCAATTTAGCCTCAAGTAAATAATGAAACATATTCAATTTGGTTTAAATAATGCAAAAAGAAAGTGTTGGAGAAGAAAGTAAAAGTGCAATATGTTCCATGTAAAATATGTGCCATGTAAGAAAGCTAACATTTCAGTTCCTTGCTCAGAACATGAGAACATATGAAAGCTGGTGGTTCCTTTTAACATGAGTCTTCAATATTCCCAGGTAAGAAGTTTTAGGTTGTAGTTATTATAGGAATTATAGGACTATTTCACTCTATACCATTTGTATTTCATTAACCTTTGACTATTGGATGTTCTTTTTGAGCTGGTCTGTAGCCCTCTCTACCTCCCCCTTTCCCCTTCTTTCTTTCTCTCCCTTTCTTCTTTTTCATGGTGACTTCACCACATCCAACACCAGAGTTCCTAAACTTTGTCTTGGCTTATAAAAATAACCAACTCGTTTGGGAAACCCTGCCTTACACCATTATTAGTGACAGTGAGATCCCCTTCATTCTGGTCCATAGTGTCTGGCTGCTCCCCCTCCCTCCCTGGTCACCTTGGCGACCTGCATCATTATCCTCCCATTCTCTCTCTCACTTTGCCTCTCCTTCTCTCTTTACCTCACCCTGCCTCCCTCTTCCTTATTTGATCTATCTAACACATTGCCTCCATCTTTCTCTCTCCCTCTGTCCCTCCACTTTACCCTTCTCTCTCTCTCTCTCTCTCTCTCTCTCTCTCTCTCTCTCTCTCTCTCTCTCTCTATCTATCTTCAGATTGTCAACGGACCACAGCTTATATCATAACCCTATTCCCTGTCCCATCTGTTTGACCAGGATACTCAGTCCACCAATGTCTATCCAGATGACAACGTCTCGGTATTGATGGACAACACCCCCAGCCAATCATCAGCGGCTGACAGTGAGGAGGAGAGGAGGAGTGCCTTAGAGAAGAGCATGTAAGTGACTCAACTGTAATTACACAACACTGCCCTTACTACCCCTTACTCTAAAACTGACCAAAGTTTGATGTACAACACAGCATTTCCATGAGCATCATGTATGGCTGCAAACAATTATCTTAAAGGGGCAATCTGCAGTTGAAACAATTACAAATGGGTTCACCCCACCACTGTTTTGGTGAAGGATTGTCCATTTGGAAGACCCATTTGCGACCAAGCTTTAAATTCCTGACTGATGTCTTGAGATGTTGCTTCAATATATCCACATTATTTTCCTTCCTCATGATGTAATCTATTTTGTGAAGTGCACCAGTCCCTCCTGCATTAAAGCACCTCCACAACATGATGCTGCCACCCCCGTGCTTCACGATTGGGATGGTGTTCTTTGGCTTGCAAGCCTCCCCCTTTTTCATCCAAACATAACGATGGTCATTATGGCCAAGCAGTTCTATTTTTGTTTCATCAGACCAGAGGACATTTCTCCAGAAAGTACAATCTTTATCCCCATGTGCAGTTGCCAACCGTAGTCTGGCTTTTTTTATGGCGGTTTTGGAGCAGTGGCTTCTATCTTGCTGAGCAGACTCTCAGGTTATGTTTATATAGGACTTGTTTTACTGTGGATATAGATACTTTGTACTTGTTTCCTACAGCATCTTCACAAGGTCCTTTGCTGTTGTTCTGGGATTGATTTGCACTTTTCGCACCAAAGTACGTTCATCTCTAGGAGACAGAACGCGCCTCCTTCCTGAGCGGTATGACGGCTGCGTGGTCCCATGGTGTTTATACTAGCGTACTATTGTTTGTACAGATGAACGCGGTACCTTCAGGCGTTTGGAAATTGCTCCTAAGGATGAACCAGACTTGTGGAGGTCTTGTCAGGATTTGGCCAGGGTTGTTCCGGGTTTTGGTCACTAGATGCCCCCATTGTGCTTTTTGACCTTATGTTTTTTCCCTTGTTCCCCATTATTATTTGCACCTGTGCCTCGTTTTCCCTGATTGTATTTAAACCCTTAGTTTCCCTCAGTTCTGTGCTCTGTGTTTGTATGTTAGCACCCAGCCCTAGTGTTCTGTGTATTCTTGTCGATTCCGGTGGATGCTCTTGTGGAATTCTGTTTTTGTTTTTGAGTATCTCTTGAGGCTTTTTTGTGCTATTCCTACCACCTTTTGGATTTGCCATTTTTGTATTGAAGGACTTCTCCTTTTTACTTTATTAAATACACCGTCTTAAGTACTGCTGTGTCTGCCTCATCTTCTGGGTTCTGCTGACTATTCGTGGCTCAGTTGGTTAAGTGACTGTTTCTCTCACCGGAGACCCGGTTTCGTAACCGGGTCCTGACAGAAACACAGAGCCAAAAATGAACCCAGAGGCAGCCAGTTCCCAGGACCTTTTTGCCATGCTGTCCCACCACCAGGAGACTGTCCAACGCCACGAAGCCGCCCTGGTTCAGCAAGAGGCCTTAATGGCTAGACATTCTCATCTTCTGTCGGAGATGCTGACTTCCATTAAGCAAATATCTGATCGTCTTACCCCGGCAACAGTTCCCGTCCCAGTACCTCAGATTCACGTACCCATGGCAGTTAACCCCCTGGCTGAACCTCGTCTTCCACCTCCCCAACGGTTCTCAGGTGATCCAAGTGCTTGTAAAGGGTTTCTCACCCAATGTTCTCTCTCCTTTGAGCTACAACCCTCGTCGTTTCCCACCGACCGGTCTAAGATCGCTTATATCATCACCCTGCTGTCGGAAAAAGCCCTGGCCTGGGCTACTGCTGTGTGGGATGCCCATAGTTCCTGCTGTGCCAGCTACTCTGCCTTTGCTGAGGAATTCAAACGAGTGTTTCAAGGCCCAAGCAGTGGTTCTGACTCAGCAAAACAGCTCCTGACTCTCCACCAAGGTTGGCGCAGCGTGACGGACTATGCCATCCAGTTCCGCACGGTGGCAGCAGCAAGTGGCTGGAACAACGAGGCGCTCACGGTGTGCTTTCTGAAAGGCTTTTCCGACACTATCCAAGATGAACTGGCCACTCGGGAACCACCGGACAATCTCGAGTCCCTGATCAAGTTGGCCTCACGCATTGACCAGCGTCTGAGAGAGAGAGAACTCAACCGTAGACCTCTAGCCCCTATCAGTCCCAGCTCCGAGTCCCCACCTTTATCCTCGCTGGCTCCATCGGAACCCATGCAGATTGGACGCATCTCCCAGACTGAGAGAGACCGCCGGATGAGGGAGCGACGCTGTCTATATTGCGGCAAACCGGGCCATTTCCGTTCCACGTGTCCCGGGCTCCAGGGAAACGCTCTGTCCCGTACAGACCGGGGGGAACTGTAACGGGAAACATAACCTCCTCCCATCCGTCCAACTCCCGTCTGCTCATTCCAGTCACCCTCTCCTGGGACAACCACAAGCTTCACCTTCAAGCCTTGGTAGACTCTGGAGCCGCAGGTAACTTCATGGATGGTGTCTGGGTGAAGGAGAATGGCATTCCCTCTGAACCTCTAAGTGAACCCATGAGGGTCACTACATTGGATGGAAGCCCTTTGGGATCTGGACTTGTCACTCATGTCACTACCTCCTTGCGACTTTCAGTTTCACAACATCAGGAATTGATGAACTTTCCTTTGATCTCCTGTTCCGAGTTCCCTCTCGTCCTTGGATACCCCTGGCTTCACAGCCATAACCCTCACATCGACTGGTCTGTGGGCACTATCAAGCAGTGGGGTCCTACGTGCCAAGCTACTTGTATTTTCCAGAATTCCCCGAGTTCTACTCCCAAGTCTTTAGAATCCATCGACCTGACCCGAGTTCCCGAGTGTTACCATGACCTCAAACTGGTGTTTAGCAAACAGAGGGCCACCATGCTACCACCCCATAGATCTTACGATTGCCCCATCGACCTGTTTCCGGGCACTTGCCCCCAGGGGTCGGATCTTTTCCCTATCTCCACCCGAACGAGCTGCTATGGATACCTACATCAAGGACGCTCTGGAAGCAGGCCTCATGCGTCCATCCACCTCCCCGGCGGGAGCAGGGTTTTTCTTTGTGGCCAAGAAAGACGGTGGATTACGTCCTTGCGTCGACTACCGGGGACTCAATGCCATAACCGTCCGTAACCGTTACCCGCTACCCCTTATGGCCACAGCCTTCGAGCTGCTCCAGGAAGCAGTTGTTTTCACTAAGCTTGACCTGCGGAACGCATACCATCTTGTGCGGATCAGACCTGGTGACGAGTGGAAGACCGCTTTCAACACGCCTACTGGTCACTATGAATACTTGGTGATGCCCTTCGGCCTGACCAACGCCCCAGCGGTGTTCCAAGCGCTCATAAACGATGTGCTTAGGGATATGCTTAACATATTTGTGTTCGTTTACTTGTATGACATCCTCATCTTTTCAAGCTCCCTTCAAGAACACACTAAGCATGTCAGACAAGTACTCAAACGCCTCCTGGACAGCCATCTGTACGTTAAGCCGGAAAAATGTGAATTCCATTCATCCCGAGTACAATTCCTGGGATTTGTAGTGGAACCCGGTCGAGTCCAAATGGACCCCAGGAAGGTAGGGGCGGTAGCGGATTGGCCCACCCCAAATCCGTTAAGGAAGTTCAGCGTTTCCTGGGCTTCACAAACTTTTACCGCAAGTTCATCAAGAACTTCAGCTTGGTGGCAGCCCCTCTCTCAGCTTTAACCAAGGGTGGCAATGCAAGGTTTTTGTGGGGAAGAGAAGCTGAGACGGCCTTCCAAGGACTCAAGCAGCGCGTTCTCTCTGCTCCCATCCTGATACTACCGACTACGGATGAACCATTTGTGGTGGAGGTAGACGCATCAGAGGTTGGTGTTGGAGCTGTCCTGTCTCAGAGGGGTGAAGACAAGAATCTTCATCCGTGCGCTTTCTTCTCACACCGGCTTACCCCGACTGAGAGGAACTACGATGTGGGGGATCGTGAACTCCTAGCGGTTAAGATGGCATTGAAGGAATGGAGACACTGGCTCGAGGGGGCTTCTCACCCGTTTCAAGTGCTTACGGACCACAAAAATCTGGAGTATATCCAGCAGGCGAAGCGGTTGAACTCTAGACAAGCTAGATGGTCTCTTTTCTTCAATCGATTCCAGTTTATCCTCACCTATCGGCCCGGGTCGAAGAATCTCAAACCGGATGCCCTGTCCCGAGTCTACGCTCCTGCCATTCGAGATGACATGGACATGCCTGTCCTTCCTGCTGCTAAGATTGTGGCTCCGATCTCGTGGCAAGTTGAGGATACCGTGAGACGTGCTCAAGCTAGCGAACCGGACCCGAAAGGAGGTCCTGCCAATCGGTTGTTTGTCCCCAAGGCAGTGAGGACTCAGGTCCTTCTGTGGGGGCACTCCTCTCGCCTCACCTGTCATCCGGGCGTAGGTCGCACCTTGGAGTTCATCCAGCGTAAGTTCTGGTGGCCTACCATAAGAGAAGACGTTGCCACTTTCGTCAATGCCTGTCCCGTGTGCTGCCAGGGCAAATCTTCCCACCTCCGCCCTCAAGGACTCCTTCACCCTTTACCTGTTCCCCACAGACCCTGGTCCCATATCTCATTGGACTTTATTACTGGACTTCCTCCATCCCATGGCAATACTACTATCCTAGTCAAAATCGACAGGTTTTCAAAGGCGGCCAGGTTCGTCCCTCTGACTAAGTTACCTTCTGCCAAGGAAACGGCTGAGTTGGTAATTAATCATGTGTTCCGAGTCTTCGGCATTCCTCAAGATATGGTTTCTGACAGAGGTCCCCAGTTCGCCTCAAGGTTTTGGAAGGCCTTCTGCCAACTCATGGGGGCTTCTGCCAGTCTATCTTCAGGGTACCATCCGGAGTCCAACGGCCAAACAGAGAGGATGAATCAAGAGCTGGAAACCACCCTCCGATGTATGACTCGTGACAACCCGTCCACATGGTCATCCTTTATTGTTTGGGCCGAATACGCGCACAACACCTTGCGCTCCTCCTCCACTGGTATGTCCCCGCACGAGTGTCAGTTTGGCTATGCTCCTCCATTGTTCCCGGACCAGGAGGCAGAAGTCAGAGTGCCTTCAGCCTTGAAGTTCGTCAGACGCTGTCGGCTTATGTGGAGGAAGACCCGTCTTAATCTTATGCGTTCCTCACAGAGGTACCAACAACAAGCCAACAGACGTCGCCGTCCCGGGCCTACCCTGCGCCCCGGCCAGAGAGTCTGGCTCTCCACAAGAGACTTACCTCTACGGGTGGAGTCTCGCAAGCTGTCCCAAAAATACATCGGTCCCTTCAAGGTTGCCAGGAGAGTTAACCCAGTGTCTTATCGCCTACACTTACCCAGATCCCTTAAGATTAATCCCACATTTCACATTTCATTGTTAAAACCTGTTGTTTTTTCTCCCCTTGTCCCGGCAGACAGACCTCCCCCTCCGCCTCGTGTCATTGGAGGCCAGCCGGCTTATACCGTCCATCGGATACTGGATTCCCGCCGGGTGCAGCGGTCCTGGCGGTATCTGGTGGACTGGGAAGGCTACGGTCCCGAGGAGCGCTCCTGGGTTCCTGCCAAAGACATCCTGGACCCTGACCTCATTCGTCAGTTCAGGGCTCTCCACCCTGAGAGAGCTGGTAGGAACGTCAGGAGCCGTTCCTAGGGTGGGGATTCTGTCAGGATTTGGCCAGGGTTGTTCAGGGTTTTGGTCACTAGATGCCCCCATTGTGCTTTTTGACCTTATGTTTTTTTCCCTTGTTCCCCATTATTATTTGCACCTGTGCCTCGTTTCCCCTGATTGTATTTAAACCCTTAGTTTCCCTCAGTTCTGTGCTCTGTGTTTGTATGTTAGCACCCAGCCCTAGTGTTCTGTGTATTCTTGTCGATTCCGGTGGATGCTCTTGTGGAATTCTGTTTTTGTTTTTGAGTATCTCTTGAGGCTTTTTTGTGCTATTCCTACCACCTTTTGGATTTGCCATTTTTGTATTGAAGGACTTCTCCTTTTTACTTTATTAAATACACCGTCTTAAGTACTGCTGTGTCTGCCTCATCTTCTGGGTTCTGCTGACTATTCGTGGCTCAGTTGGTTAAGTGACTGTTTCTCACTCCGGAGACCCAGGTTCGTAACCGGGTCCTGACAGGTCTACAATATTTTTTCTGAGATCTTGGCTGATTTCTTTTGATTTTCCCATGATGCCAAGCAAAGAGGCACTGAGTTTGAAGGTAGGCCTTGAAATACATCCACAGGGACACCTCCAATTGACTCTAATGATGTCAATTAGCCTATCAGAAGCTTCTAAAGCCGTGACATCATTTTCTGCAATTTTCCAAGCTGTTTAAAGGCACAGTCAACTTAGTGTATGTAAACTTCTGACCCACTGGATTGGTGGTACGGTGAATTATAAGTGAAATCTATCTATAAACAATTGTTGTAAACATTTATTGTGTCATGCACAAAGTAGATGTCCTAACCAACTTGTCAAAACTATAGTTTGTTAACCAGAAATCTGTGGAGTGGTTAAAAAACTAGTTTTAATGACTCCAACATAAGTGTATGTAAACTTCTGACTTATTTTAAAAGTCGAAAAATGTATGTAACATCTGCAGATTGCCCCTTTAAACAGACAGGACTGTTTGGAAAGACTTTTCATTGATGGGGATGACCAACAGTTAGTATTGTCTCTCTGTCCAGGTACGTACTGAAGGAACTCCTAGAGACAGAGAAAGTGTATGTGGAAGACCTGGGGTGCATAGTAGAGGTGAGAATACAGTATTAGAACCATTTCCAGGGACAGTGATATCGACAGCGGCAGCAGAAACCACCGTTTCACTGCTGGAGTTTGAAATCTGTCAACATTTGTATCAACCAAGGCAGAAGAAGAACCGGCACCCATTTATTCAATGATTTGGCCTGGAAATCATTGTCAACGCAACACCTTCAATTTCTTTCAACACAGCTTTGTCTGGCTCCAAAAACAGACATTTATTTTATTGGGTTTGATTTTATTAATATATATATTAGTATCGTGTTACAAAACTATTAATCTGACAGAGTTTGATATATTCTAGGTGAAGAAATTGAAGTCTTCAGACAGTTATTTTTGGCCCAGTGATGTTATGGCAACATAATACCGACCTGCCTATGTTTGGAAAGCTTTTCCAAGTCAGAAATAGTTGTTTTCCAGGTAATTAGGTATGTACAGTATATGTGGCGGAACTGCATAGACTTTAGCTCAAAAGGTTAACACAGTCTTGTTGTGTGCAGGAGACCTGGGCTTGAATCCCAGTCAGTAAGTACAGGATATGAGATCTGAGGTTGGGTGTATGTTTCCTGTACAGGGCTACATGGTCACTATGACTAGTAAAGGTATACCAGCCGACATGAAGGGAAAAGACAAGATCGTGTTCGGAAACATTCATCAAATTTTCGACTGGCATAAAGAGTGAGTATCGGAGATACTGTACAGTGTGTGTGTGTGTGTGTGTGTGTGTGTGTGTGTGTGAGTGGTGTTTGTAACCTGTCTCTCTCTCTCTAGCTACTTCATGGGCGAGCTGGAGAAATGTATAGCAGAACCAGAGAGACTGGCCCAACTTTTCATAAAGCATGTGAGTCTACACACACGGACACACACAGACACACACACGGACACACATGGACACACACACAAGCACATGGACACACACAGATACAGGTGTGTCCTGTGTCCATTTGGAGTCTGTTGAGGTATAACGCTGTAAGGAAACACATGAAAAGCTCCTGTTTATCCACCAACACATCTCTGTATTTCAGCTGCTAGAATTCGACCCCTCTCTTGCACTCGCACCCTCACACACACACACGTTTCCCCCTCCACTTCCTTGTTGTTGATACCAAGGATTTCAGACCTGCCTGTGTTTTCCTAGCCACAGACAGGCTGGCTAGCATCTTGACCAGCCCAGACAGAACCGGTCAGTCAGGAAACGTGTGTGTGGCTGGACCGAGCGGTCAGGAAGCATGTGGAGAAAAACAGCTGCAGTTTGAAGAAGCAAACAGAAAAAAGCCACATGAATAAGAATCCGTAATAATAAACACTTGACTAGACTCTTTGATATGGTGGCTATTTTCCTCCGGCCCTAAAGATGTGTCACGCCCTGGTCGAAATATATTGTGTTTGTCTTTATTTGGTCAGGCCAGGGTGTGACATGGGTTTATTGTGGTGTGTTTTGTCTTGGGGTTTTGTTAGGTATTGGGTGTGTGGTTTAGTGGGGGTATCTAGCATAGTCTATGTGTTACAAATCCCTTTTGGCCCGACAGTCTAGGGGGGATGGTAATGAGACTCGTAACATAACTCATGCAAATTATTATTGTGACAAAGGAAAAGTGTGAACGAAATAAGCACGACAACTGAAATCTACCGTCAAACTCTAGGTTTATTTATAAACACACGGTAATGGGGGGAGCAGGAAAAGGGGCTGAGCTGGACCCAAGGAAAGAAACAATAAGTATTCAAAAACACCCCTAAGCTAGACTAGCCTACTTTAACAACAGCTAACTAACTAACCAAAAATACAGTGGGTGGTCCGCCCAGTTCTAACTAGTGTATTTAACAAAGTTCACCTACGGGTAGTGTATGCCCATGGGCGACTTGTCTTGGTTTCCCCTTTTCCACCAGCAATCAAACACAAACACCATAACCAAAAACAATACTCACAGGTGATGACAAAGTGCTATGGGTGCTTAAACAAAAGAGAGGTTACGACACAAAGCGAGAGTGAACCACAGAGACCTACAGACATGGCATTTACAGAGAGATTGAGCTGAGCTGAGCTGGGCTCTAGAACAAACAAATGGGGTTTTTAAACCATGGGGAAAGAACTGTGATAGGTTTAGGAAATATGAGGAGGTGTGTCTTCTGATTGATGATTGATTGGGGAGTGATGATTTTCACCTGTGAGGGGAGAAGGAGAGAAAAGAAACACACACACAGGATACACACACACACAGGATAACTGTATCCGTAACACTATGGCTGTCTGGAGTGGTTCTCAATCAGAGGCAGTTGTTTATCGTTGTCTCTGATTGGGAACCATATTTAGGCAGCCATATTCTTTGAGTATTTTGTGGGTGATTGTTCCTGTCTCTGTGTTTACCAGATAGGCTGTATAGGTTTTCATGTTCGTTCTTTGTTTTGTTCGTTATTTCATGTCTAGTTCATTTTTATTAAAGAACATGAATAACCACCACGCTGCATTTTGGTCCGCTTCCTTCGACAGACGAGAACCGTTACAAGATGACTATATCTGTACTGTATCTGGTCGATAAACTGCTGATCAAGAGAGATTTTTTTACTGAGCGGTCCCAAATATACTGGTCAAAAATATAAACGCAACAGGTAAAGTATTGGTCCCAAGTTTCATGAGCTGAAATTTAAGATCCCAGTAATGTTCCATTCACACACAAAAAGCATATTTCTGTGAAGTCTTGTATGCAAATTTGTTTACATCCCTGAAGGCGAGCATTTCTCCTTTGCCAAGATAATCCATCCACCTGACAGGTGTGGCATATCAAGAAGCTGATTCAACAGCATTATCATTACACAGGTGCACCTTGTGCTGGGGACAATAAAAGGCCACTCTAAAATGTGCAGTTTTGTCTCACAACACAATGCCAGAGACGTCTCAAGTTTGTGCAATTGGTATGCTGACTGGAATGTCCACCAGAGCTGTTGCCAGAGAATTGAATGTTAATTTATCTACCATAAACCACCTCCAACGTCGTTTTAGAGAATTTGGCAGCACGTCCGACTGGCATCACAACCGCACACCACACGTTTGGGTTGTGTAGGCGAGCGGTTGCTGATGTCAATGTTGTGAATCGAGTGTCCCATGGTGGCAGTGGAGTTATGGTATGAGCAGAGCAGGCATAAGCTACGGACAACAAACACAATTGCATGTGAACTGTTGACTATTCGAATGCACAGAGATACCGTGAGGAGATCCTGAGGCCCATTGTCAGGCCATTCATCCGCTGCCATCACCTCATGTTTCAGCATGATCATGCACAGCCCCATTTAGCAAGGATCTGTATACAATTGCTGGAAGCTGAAAATGCCCCAGTTCTTTCATGACCTGCATACTCACCAGACATGTCACCCATTGAGCATGTTCGGGATGCTCTGAATCGAAGTGTACCGTTGCCACCAATATCCAGCAACTTTGCAAAGCCATTTGAAGAGGAGTGGGAAAAAAATTCACAGGCCACAATCAACAGCCTGATCAACTCTATGTGAAGGAGATGTGTCGCGCTGCATGAGGCAAATGGTGGTCACACCAGACACTGACTGGTTTTCTGATCCACGCCCCTTTATTTAATGTATCTGGGACTACAGTAACAGATGCATATCTGTATTCCCAGTCATGTGAAATCCATAGATTAGGGCCTAATTAATTTATTTAAATTTACTGATTTGTCTGTATAAACTGTAACTCAGTAAAATGATTGCATTCATAATTTTGTTCAGCATACCAACAAGACCGTAAATACACATCTTGAAGCAACCACATACAGTGGGGAGAACAAGTATTTGATACACTGCCGATTTTGCAGGTTTTCCTACTTACAAATGTATGTAGAGGTCTGTAATTTTTATCATAGGTACACTTCAACTGTGAGAGACAGAATCTAAAACAAAAATCCATAAAATCACATGATTTTTAAGAAATTGTTACAACTCTCAACAACACATTGACTGCAGTGTTTCATCCTCACAGCCTCCTAGCCCCCTGGCCCATAGACATCCTGTAAATCCCCCACCTGCCTGGTCTCCAGGATGCAGAGATAATGAGCTTCAGAAGAATTGCTAGGTCGAAGGTAGAGTTAGGTTGCTCTGCTGTCAAAGGCTCTGGTTATGTGGAGGATAGCAGGACAGCATTGTGGGTACATTATACATATCTTCATTCACAGGTAACTCCAGTACTGCTTACACACACACACACACACACACACACACACACACACACACACACACACACACACACACACACACACACACACACACACACACACACACACACACACACACGCCCAGGTTTTCCACAGCTGTTCTTCTTTCATCTGACAATTAGTCACACTGGAGGTAGAGAGGTAGAGAGAGAAGAGAGAGAAGGGAGAGAGAGTATGTGAGAGAAATAGAGGAAGAGAGAAAGAGTTTCGCTTAAAGACAAATAATTGTTTCTTTGTTCTGTTCCTCCCTTTTAATTGGTAATGCCTCAGAGATAGATTCCAGATACATTTTTGCCAGTCAAACAGACATATTAATTTGTGCTAAAAGAGAGAGATACGTTTTGTCAAATAAGGTCGATTTCTGAAGTTTTGTTACCTTCCATTTTGTAACCTCCTCATTTTACAAACCCTTAGTTTTGTAACCTCCTCATTTTACAAACCCTTGTTTTTGTAATCTCCTCATTTTGTAAACCCTTGGTTTTGTAACCTCCTCATTTTACAAACCCTTGGTTTTGTAACCTCCTCATTTTACAAACCCTTGGTTTTGTAACCTCCTCATCATTTTACAAACCCTTGGTTTTGTAACCTCCCCTCATTTTACAAACCCTTGGTTTTGTAACCTCCATTTTACAAACCCTTGGTTTTGTAACAAAACCCTTGGTTTTGTAACCTCATTTTACAAACACTTGGTTTTACAAACCCTTGGTTTTGTAACCTCCTCATTTTACAAACCCTTGGTTTTGTAACCTCCTCATTTTTTGTAAACCCTTTTTTGTAAAACCCTTGGTTTTGTAACCTCATTTTAAAACCCTTGGTTTTGTAACCTCCTCATTTTACAAACCCTTTTTTGTAAATTTTACCCCTTGGTTTTGTAACCTCATTTTTTGTACAAACCCTTGGTTTTGTAACCTCCTCATTTTACAAACCCTTGGTTTTGTAACCTCCTCATTTTACAAACCCTTGGTTTTGTAACCTCCTCATTTTACAAACCCTTGGTTTTGTAACCTCCTCATTTTACAAACCCTTGGTTTTGTAACCTCCTCATTTTACAAACCCTTGGTTTTGTAACTCCTCATTTTGTAAACCCTTGGTTTTGTAACCTCCTCATTTTTGGTTTTGTACAAACCCTTGGTTTTGTAACCTCTCATTTTACAAACCCTTGGTTTTGTAACATTTTACAAACCCTTGGTTTTGTAACCTCCTCATTTTACAAACCCTTGGTTTTGTAACCTCCTCATTTTACAAACCCTTGGTTTTGTAACCTCCAAACCCTTGGTTTTGTAACATTTTGTAAACCCTTGGTTTTGTAACCTCCTCATTTTACAAACCCTTGGTTTTGTAACCTCCTCATTTTACAAACCCTTGGTTTTGTAACCTCCTCATTTTAAACAAACCCTTGGTTGGTTTTTTTGTAAATTTTACAAACCCTTGGTTTTGTAACCTCCAAACCCTTGGTTTTGTAACCTCCTCATTTTACAAACCCTTGGTTTTGTAACCTCCTCATTTTACAAACCCTTGGTTTTGTAACCTCCTCATTTTACAAACCCTTGGTTTTGTAACCTCTTTATTTTACAAACCCTTGGTTTTGTAACCTCCTCATTTTGTAAACCCTTGGTTTTGTAACCTCCTCATTTTACAAACCCTTGGTTTTGTAACCTCCTCATTTTACAAACCCTTGGTTTTGTAACCTCCTCATTTTACAAACCCTTGGTTTTGTAACCTCCTCATTTTACAAACCCTTGGTTTTGTAACCTCCTCATTTTGTAAACCCTTGGTTTTGTAACCTCCTCATTTTACAAACCCTTGGTTTTGTAACCTCCTCATTTTACAAACCCTTGGTTTTGTAACCTCCTCATTTTACAAACCCTTGGTTTTGTAACCTCCTCATTTTGTAAACCCTTGGTTTTGTAACCTCCTCATTTTACAAACACTTGGTTTTATAACCTCCTCATTTTGTAAACCCTTGGTTTTGTAACCACCTCATTTTACAAACACTTGGTTTTATAACCTCCTCATTTTGGTTTTGTAAACCCTTGGTTTTGTATTTTACAAACCTCCTCATTTTACAAACCCTTGGTTTTGTAACCTCCTCATTTTACAAACCCTTGGTTTTGTAACCTCCTCATTTTACAAACACTTGGTTTTATAACCTCCTCATTTTGTAAACCCTTGGTTTTGTAACCTCCTCATTTTACAAACCCTTAGTTTTGTAACCTCCTCATTTTACAAACCCTTGGTTTTGTAACCTCCTCATTTTACAAACCTTTGGTTTTGTAACCTCCTCATTTTACAAACCCTTGGTTTTGTAACCTCCTCATTTTACAAACCCTTGGTTTTGTAACCTCCTCATTTTACAAACCCTTGGTTTTGTAACCTCCTCATTTTACAAACCCTTGGTTTTGTAACCTCCTCATTTTGTAAACCCTTGGTTTTGTAACCTCCTCATTTTACAAACCCTTGGTTTTGTAACCTCCTCATTTTACAAACCCTTGGTTTTGTAACCTCCTCATTTTACAAACCCTTGGTTTTGTAACCTCCTCATTTTACAAACCCTTGGTTTTGTAACCTCCTCATTTTACAAACCCTTGGTTTTAGTAACCTCCTCATTTTACAAACCCTTGGTTTTGTAACCTCCTCATTTTGTAAACCCTTGGTTTTGTAACCTCCTCATTTTACAAACCCTTGGTTTTGTAACCTCTTCATTTTGTAAACCCTTGGTTTTGTAACCTCCTCATTTTACAAACCCTTGGTTTTGTAACCTCCTCATTTTACAAACCCTTAGTTTTATAACCTCCTCATTTTACAAACCCTTGATTTTGTAACCTCTTTATTTTACAAACCCTTGGTTTTGTAACCTCCTCATTTTGTAAACCCTTGGTTTTGTAACCTCCTCATTTTACAAACCCTTGGTTTTGTAACCTCCTCATTTTACAAACCCTTGGTTTTGTAACCTCCTCATTTTACAAACACTTGGTTTTGTAACCTCCTCATTTTACAAACCCTTGGTTTTGTAACCTCCTCATTTTGTAAACCCTTGGTTTTGTAACCTCCTCATTTTACAAACCCTTGGTTTTGTAACCTCCTCATTTTACAAAGCCTTGGTTTTGTAACCTCCTCATTTTGTAAACCGTTGGTTTTGTAACCTTCTCATTTTACAAACCCTTGGTTTTGTAACCTCCTCATTTTACAAACCCTTGGTTTTGTAACCTCCTCATTTTACAAACCCTTGGTTTTATAACCTCCTCATTTTACAAACACTTGGTTTTGTAACCTCTTCATTTTACAAACCCTTGGTTTTGTAACCTCCTCATTTTGTAAACCCTTGGTTTTGTAACCTCCTCATTTTACAAACCTTTGGTTTTGTAACCTCCTCATTTTACATACCCTTGGTTTTGTAACCTCCTCATTTTACAAACCCTTGGTTTTGTAACCTCCTCATTTTTCAAACCCTTGGTTTTGTAACCTCCTCATTTTGTAAACCCTTAGTTTTGTAACCTCCTCATTTTACAAACCCTTGGTTTTGTAACCTCCTCATTTTACAAACCCTTGGTTTTGTAACCTCCTCATTTTACAAACACTTGGTTTTATAACCTCCTCATTTTGTAAACCCTTGGTTTTGTAACCACCTCATTTTACAAACACTTGGTTTTATAACCTCCTCATTTTGTAAACCCTTGGTTTTGTAACCACCTCATTTTACAAACACTTGGTTTTATAACCTCCTCATTTTGTAAACCCTTAGTTTTGTAACCTCCTCATTTTACAAACCCTTGGTTTTGTAACCTCCTCATTTTACAAACCCTTGGTTTTGTAACCTCCTCATTTTACAAACACTTGGTTTTATAACCTCCTCATTTTGTAAACCCTTGGTTTTGTAACCTCCTCATTTTACAAACCCTTAGTTTTGTAACCTCCTCATTTTGTAAACCCTTGGTTTTGTAACCTCCTCATTTTACAAACCTTTGGTTTTGTAACCTCCTCATTTTACAAACCCTTGGTTTTGTAACCTCCTCATTTTACAAACCCATGGTTTTGTAACCTCCTCATTTTACAAACCCTTGGTTTTGTAACCTCCTCATTTTACAAACCCTTGGTTTTGTAACCTCCTCATTTTACAAACCCTTGGTTTTGTAACCTCCTCATTTTACAAACCCTTGGTTTGGTAACTTCCTCATTTTGTAAACCCTTGGTTTTGTAACCTCCTCGTGGGATGAATCCTTAAGCTCTTACAGCAGTGTTTTCCATTACTGTGTGGGCCTATTTAGAATCTAAAGCTATTGTTAACTGTGTTGTATATTGAAGCAATAAGGCCAGAGGGGGTGTGGTATATGGCCAATATACCACGGCTAAGGGCTGTTCTTAGGCACGACACAACGCAGCCATTAATCACAAACTCCGGAGGAGCCTTATTGCTATTATAAACTGGTTACCAACATATTTAGAGCAGTAAAAATACATGCTTTGTCATACCCGTGATATACCATGGCTTTCAGCAATTCAGAAATCAGGGCTTGAACCACCCAGGTCAAAATCACAGGCTTGCAACACAATAAACTTCTGTTTTGATAATATTTTGAATCTAGTTCAATATGTTCAAAGCAGTTATAGATAGTGCTGTGTGCTGTACTGTTTATTTTCTGATATGTTAAATTGCCATACGGTTGATTGTCGGTGCGTATGTTTTTATTACAGGAGAGGCGTCTCCACATGTACGTGGTTTATTGTCAGAATAAACCCAAGTCGGAACACATTGTCTCTGAGTACATCGAGACCTACTTCCAGGTTAGTATCTCTTAGCAGACATAGAGCTAAGTCCACCATACATCACTGTTATCTTACTGAAGCTCTCGTTCCAAAAATACAATTCAGTTTTATTAGACTGCTTTTGCTGGAATGTTATTTCCTTTTGTGGTAATGGCAGGTTTGGTTTTAGTAACATAGTATGTCACGTGGGAATAATGCTATGCTTTGTAGATGTGGTCATGTGAAGGTAATAACATGTCATATTGATGGGTGGTTGTGGTAGTGAAGGCAGGTCAAATTAATAATACATGCTTGAGGACATGTCTGTGTGTGTGTCCCGATGCCATATCATACACTATGTAATTATGCCATATTGGATCTTGTAGGAATGCAATGTTGTGGTTGGTCGTATTAATGACATTTTGAGGTGTATCATATTGATAAACACTGAATTAACAAAACGTTAAGAACAGCATCCTAATATTGAGTTGCACCATCCGCCCAACACCCCCATCAACCCTTTTGTGTGTTGGACCTATCAGGAGCTGAGACAACATCTGGGTCACAGACTACAACTCAATGACCTGCTGATCAAACCAGTTCAGAGGATCATGAAGTACCAGCTGCTGCTCAAGGTGACACACACGTACAGTACACGCACACACGCAGGCACGCGCACGCACGCATGTAGACACACACACACACGTGCAGTATACGCACACACACAGGCACGCGCACGCATGTAGACACACACACACACGTACAGTATATGCACACATACGCATGTAGACACACACACACACACACGGACAGATATACAGTACATGCATGCACAGACACACAGACACAATGACACACACACAATGACACACACACACAGACACAGACGCACACACACAATGACACACAGACACACAGACACACAGACACACACACACACAATGACACACAGACACACAGACACACAGACAAAGACACACAGACAAACACACAATTACAGCGAGTTATTTTTGCTTGTACATTTTTATTTTGACCTCTTCTGTAAGTAAATACTGGCCGGTAACAGGAGTATATGAAGATAGTTGCTCAACGAAACCTCATATTTGATGCGTAACAAAAGTATTTTGACATTATAACACTTGCAGAGCTGAGTAATGAGAGTTTGAATTGTAACTTCCTGGGCGTTAGAGAGGAGACACGTCATACTCATTGTCAACATCTCTAAAGCACGGATACTGGGGCAATGAACATGGTCATACAACTATCACCTAGTGCCAAGCTTGTACTCTCTCTGGTATTCAAATGAATCTGAGAAACTGAGAAAGCATCTTCCAGATGTCCTCACCTTACATTACATTGACTGGAACTCTCCTGACTCCATGCTGCATTTATGTGAACAGGACTTCCTCAAGTATTACACCAAAGCTGGGATGGACACAGAAGAACTGGAGGTGGGTGTTCTGATGCAGATCCTGCTGTTATTACACCGTTTCTACCATGCATCTACATCTACTAGTTCTCTAGGAACAGGCAACTACTAGAGCATGTGAGGCTCTGTGTTATTTTGTTCTCTCTAGTCAAACAACCTGTATTCAAGATTTGCTAGTTTTAAGGATCTCTCTCTCTCTCTCTCTCTCACACACACACACACACACACACACACACACACAGAAAGCGGTAGAGGTGATGTGCTTTGTGCCCAAACGCTGCAATGACATGATGAACGTGGGACGCCTGCAGGGCTTTGAGGTAAGGCATTGGAATTTAGGGCTCAGTTTAATCTGTATCGTGGAACTTCAGCGCCATTGAAATGTAAAGGCAATGTTCCCGTGTTAGCCAAGACTGCCGACACGTTAAACGTTGAGTATGTCAGCTCAATTGGAAATGATCTTCACATTTCTATAGCGATGAACTTCCGCGGCACAAATTGAATCAAGCCCTAGGTCTCTCTTTAAAATAGTTCTCACAATTGATGTACTGCACTGTAAGCCAGTGTTTCCCAAACCTCTTCTGAAGTAACTCCAGGCCCAGCCAGTCAATTTATTTGATGTATTCCAGAACTAGAACTGTTGATTCAAGTAATGAGGGGTTAGGTGATTAGGTGATCATTTGAATCAGGTCTGCTAGTTCTGGAAAACATCAAGTCACTGGCTGGGGGATCAAGCAGAGGTCCGCTACAAGCCATATAGTAAACCTCTATCCTCTATTCATCCTGTGTCTCCTCTCTCCATCTCTCCCTCCATCCTTCCTTTTGTCCCCAGGGTAAGATCACGGCGCAGGGGAAGCTGCTCCAGCAGGACACCTTCACAGTGATGGAACAGGACAGCAGCTTTCTGTCCCGAGCCAAGGAGAGGCGGGTCTTCCTGTTTGAACAGCTGGTCATCTTCAGCGAGCCAATCGACAGGAAGAAAGGGTTCTCACTTCCTGGTTACACCTTCAAGTGCAGCATCAAGGTGGGTCTCTTCTCTTCTTCTAATTCTTCTTCTATTCTCTTATTTAATTTCAGATTAGTTTGAATGCAGAAACTTCAATTAAAGTTAGAAACAAAACAATAAAATGTGACTGTAATTAGCTACACTGGCATAGCCAGTCAGTGTAAACAAACTAAATGTTTGTCCAAATCTAACGTTGTGTACCAATTACATAACCACCAGCAGTCCGAGACACATGGACAGGGTTGTGAGTGTTCTTGGAAGTCTCTGAAGCATCTGTGTCTGGTCTTTGTTCAGTGTTGGTGAGGTATTTAATGACTTGCTCTCCTCCACCAGATGGAGGTCAGATGTGGTCTTTTCCAGGTGGATGGAACATTACAGGAATGTTCAGATAGATATGCATCACGTAGAACAAATATGATTGGAATAAGTAATCGTGCCAACTCTATTAATCCCATCAGTAACGTTTCCAGGTTTTCCAGAAATTTGGGTTTGAGGATTCACGGATTCCTTCCTTATTCCAGAAAATCTTCCATCCAGGATTTCTGGAAAACCTGGGAATTGTGGTTAAGTAATCAGAATTGTGCCACTCTACTGCATACACCTGCGATGTGTTCCAGGTGAGCTGTCTGGGTGTGGAGGCTCCAGTGGAGGGGGAGGTGGACCGCCTGGTGCTGACGTCACGGGGAACTGATGGGAGCGTGGTGCGCTATGTGCTGCAGGCCGCCTCCCCAGAGGTCTGCAGGGCCTGGGGCCATGATGTGGGACAGATCCTGGAGACCCAGAGGAACTTCCTCAACGGTGGGATGGAAAAACACAACAGCTTTACTTTCAGGATTCATATCTAGACTGCCAACATGCTCAATGGTAGGGCTGCAGACCCAGATAGACAAAACCAAACAGTAAACAACCACGTACAAGTTACTCACGTCTGGCCCTTCGGCTTAAGCTCAACTTCCTCAAATGGTCCGATTGGAGACAAACTGATGGCAAAACAAACCTTTACCAGTCACACGTCTGATGTTTAGACCTTTCAGCTTTCTTGCCACTTATGCAATGTGAGCACTGAGCAGTGGGACCAAGTCGTTGTTTTACAAGTCACAAGTCTCAAGTCTTAGCCATCAAGTCCCAAGTCAAGACCGACAAGTCTCAAGTCAAGTTTCAAGTCCTAAACTTTGAGTTTTGAGTCCTAAACAAGTCATAATGTGCTCTTCACCAAATGTAATACTATTTCATATTTTTAACAAGAGTAAAAGTTAGTACATTACATTTACGCAAGTCATGAATGCTTTTACAAATATATTTTTATTACTTTCCAAATAAACGTTATATTTCCATGGAAATACATGGGTAGCCATGAGAAAGACCCGCCCCTCCCATTGCGATCGAGGATTGTGGTGCAATCGGGTGATTGCAATTGGCTTGTACAGAATCGCCCAACCTTACACGCACACACACCCTCTCTGTGTGTACCAACTGCCTAGCCAGTTCTAGCTCAATCTTGGGTGCAATGATCACGTTCCCGCACTGACTGACTTGATGTAACGTTACGTTAGCCTACATGCTACACTAGCAAAGTTATATATAGCTGTCGGATATATTAGCCACAATGTACCGTTCTTTGTGCAGCTTCAAATGTCAAACAAAGTTGGAAATTGTTGCGCCTCCATCTGTAAATTTCTCCCTGCATGTTTTGCAAGATGCAATCCATTTTTTGTTGATACAGCATCATCTTTGAATCTGAAATGTAGAATTTAGGGTATCATCTTTCTAAGGGCTCCATCTGAATTCACCCGCCGACATTCCTCTGCACTGCCACGCCGAACTTTTCCTCAGCTGGCACAATTTGATTGGCTGCTGTCCAATTCCAACTGTAATCCGTTAAATGAAGAGTTGATGCTCTGCACCCATTATTTAATAGCACATTATTTTTGGGCTTGGGGAGGGTATCAAGTCAGTTCGAGTCAAAAGGCTCAAGTCCAAGTTAAGTCACGAGTCATTGGTATTAAAGTCAAAGTCGAGTTGCAAGTCACCATATTTGTGACTCGAGTCTGACTCGAGTCCAAGTCATGTGACTTGAGTCCACACCTCTGCTGAGCAGTAATGTTAGCCAAAAGCAGTTCAGTATCAAGTCGACTTACACAAACCATAAAACTACAATTTCCAATACTAATAATTTGACCATAGAAAAAACACTTTAAAAATAAAAAAGGTGCCTAGTCTAAGTCCTCTCTCTCCGTCTTCTACCATTCATTCATCCAGCGCTCCAGTCTCCCATTGAGTACCAGCGGAGGGAGAGTAACAGCAAGTCCAACAGCCTGGGCCGGAGCATGAGAGCCCCCCTGTCTGCGGCCAGCGGCCCCCTGCGCCCCCACTCTTCAGCCTCCATCGACCGCCAGTGCCTGCCCTGCCTCCTGTCGTACAACACCTCCCTCCCCACCCTCTACCTGCCCAGCCAGGGGGGAACCTGCCCCCAGGGACCTGGCGAAACAAACACACCCCAGGAGGTAAGGTCACACATTAGAACTGTACACACAGACAAACACACCGGGAGGTAAGGTCACACACATTGCCAGCGGTAAGGGGTCCAGTCACACACACACACACACACACACACACACACACACACACACACACACACACACACACACACACACACACACACACACACACATCAGTGACCTACAGCTGTCAGACACATTGCTTCTGTTTGACCAAAAACAGAGACGCTGCTGTCCCTGTTTAGCTCGCTGGACTGGAATAGGCTCTGGCCACATCCACACTACAGACTATTTTACATAGACCACAACATCCACACTATAGACTACATTACATAGACCACAACATCCACACTATAGACTACATTACATAGACCACAACATCCACACTATAGACTACATTACATAGACCACAACATCCACACTACATACTATATTACATAGACCACAACATCCACGCTCCAGACTACATTACATAGACCACAACATCCACACTACAGACTACATTACATAGACCACAACATCCACACTACAGACTACATTACATAGACCACAACATCCACACTACATACTATATTACATAGACCACAACATCCACGCTCCAGACTACATTACATAGACCACAACATCCACACTACATACTATATTACATAAACCACAACATCCACGCTCCAGACTACATTACATAGACCACAACATCCACGCTCCAGACTACATTACATAGACCACAACATCCACACTACAGACTACATTACATAGACCACAACATCCACACTACAGACTACATTACATAGACCACAACATCCACACTACAGACTACATTACATAGAACACAACATCCACACTACAGACTACATTACATAGACCACAACATCCACACTATAGACTGCATTACATAGACCACAACATCCACACTACAGACTACACAGCATCCACACTACATGTCTAGATCGGGAATCCTTTAATTAATAACCTCATCTGAAAATCTGAAATAATCTGAGATCTCATGACAAACTTTTTTCATGTAACAATAAAGATTAACAATAATTTGTTTGCTCTCAGCTCTCAGTACCTGATGTTTAGTTGTGTTGTGTGTGGTCTTGTGTGTGTGTTTGCAGTCTCCTCTGGTCAGTAGGAACTCCCAGACAACAGTCTCTCAGTCTCACATCCAGCTAGCCTTCACCGACCAGTCTGGCCTGTCTCAGTACTCCAGGACCCAAACCCCCCTGCAGTGCCAAGCTGTGTCCAACGGGCTGTATAGCACACAGGTCTACGCACGTACATACACACACAAACACATGCAAGCACACAGATGCACTCGCACACACACATATATGTGCACATGCACGGACAAGGGTTTGTACAACCCGGTTACCGGGATTTACCGGACAAAATCACTCCCTTTTCTCATGATAAATAACTGTGGGAAACATGTAAGTTATAAAACAATATTTGTATGACCAGCATGGCGTGAAACGGAACTAGCAAATTACAGTGACTTATTATTGCGAATTAAAATTGGAATTAAAATATATTTTTGGGGGGAGGGGTTATCACTAGATTTCACAACATGCCTACCACTTTGAAGATGCAAAATATTTTTCTTTGTAAAACAAACAAGAAATAAGACAAAAAAAACAGAAATCATAACTATTCACCCCCCCCCAAACGCGAGTCAATACTTTGAAGAGCCACCTTTTGCAGCAGCTACAGCTGCAAGCCTCTTGGAGTATATCTCTATAAGCTTGGCACATCTAGCCACTGGGATCTTTGCCCATTCTTCAAGGCAAAACTGCTCCAGCTCCTTCAAGTTGGATGGGTTCTGCAATATTTAAGTCATACCACTGCTTTTCAATTGGATTGATGTCTGGGCTTTGACCAGGCCATTCCAATATATTTAAATGTTTCCCCTTAAACCACTCGAGTGTTGCTTTAGCAGTATGCTTAGGGTTATTGTCCTGCTGGAAGGTGAACCTCCGTCCCAGTCTCAAATCTCTGGAAGAATGAAACAGGTTTCCCTCAAGAATTTCCCTGTATTTAGAGCCATCCATCATTCCTTCAATTCTGACCAGTTTCCCAGTCCCTGCCGATGAAAAACATCCCACAGCATGATGCTGCCACCACCATGCTTCACTGTAGGGAGAGGGTTCTCGGGGTGATGAGAGGTGTTGGGTTTACGCCAGACATAGCATTTTCATTGATGGCCAAAAAGCTACATTTTAGTCTCATCTGACCAGACTACCTTCTTCCATATGTTTGGGGAGTCTCCCACAAGCCTTTTGGCAAACCAAACTTATTTGCTTATTTTTTTCTTTAAGCAATAGCTTTTTTTCTGGCCACTCTTCTGTAAAGCCCAGCTTTGTGGAGTGTATGGCTTAAAGTGGTCCTATGGACAAATACTCCAATCTCCACTGTGGAGCTGATATGGTAACTCATTTGCTAAGCATCTTAGTTCTTTAACATTTCCCCTGAACAGATTTTCTGACATCTAGATTTCTACCACAATGGCTATAGTACGGCATATGCATCTGTTCAAGAGAAAAACAACAACATTAACCTCGTACTAGTTATTTAGGTTACACTTCATTCAGTCTATCAGCATTTCATGTAAAACGTATTTTAAATCTGAGTGTCCTCCTCTCCCCCAGCAGAGAGCAGGAGAGGGCTGCCGTAGCAGAGCGCTGCCTGGTGAGGCTGGACCTCCTCCTGTATCCATCCCTGGTCCCTCAGCTGGCCGGCGCTCCAGCAACCTGGCCCAGCTCAATGAAGATGACCTATGAACCGTGACCGATAGGAGGAAAACTGAGAGGTCATGGACCTCCACAGCTAGTGCAGAGAGAAGCAGGGGGACCTCATCTAGGCCTAACATCTGTTGATGCTATTGTAACTTTAGGGAACTTTTGAAGATGGATGGATGACTCTCTTTATGGAGCAAGGACTAGATGGAGGCTGCTTTTTCAGACTGTTACAGGATGGTTCACTGGCATCATGAGAAAAATATCCCAGGATTCTAATGGAATATACAGTATGGGCTGAAATGATAAACAGTCATTAGATCATTGATCATGTGATGCCAGGTTGAAGACATGTAGCAGCCAGACAGATGATGCGATGGCTGACTGTATGAAGAAAACTCTATGGACATCAGGTATTATGGGGACTGATGACTTTCCTTGTTTTATTGTTAGAGAATGTCTATACAGTATCTATTGTACTGTCTTTCTACAGGCCAGGGGATTTCTTCACAGGGAAATGCCATTGGGGGGTTACTGGAGAAGTGTGTACATACTGCATGTCTGTAAAATGCGTTTGTGCGTGTGTACAGGATAGGCGGTTGCTCTTCTTGTGCCAACATGCTGATTAAAGAACTCCACCCTGAAGAGAAAAGGAGTGTACATCTGAACGACTCTTTCTCCAGCTCACTGCTGGATTCTTCTATCCCTCATTTATAAAGACAACTATTTGTATTTTCAGGCCATTGTTGAAACATGTCATCATTCCTCCACTCAACGGGGCCTACAGTACACTATGTTGCTGTAGTAGACCTTGAGGAGAGAGGGGATGCCAGCTAGATTAATACATTTGATCTGTACATATGTAGAAGTTTGGATTCATCTGCTTTAGAAAATAGCTTTTCTGCTCCTGCCGCAGTGTTTCAAAAAAGACGAGAATGAGAGGACTCCCATGTTCTCTTTTTCTGTTTGACCGAAGCTGGCTCTTGTTTGATCTGAATATTCCATAATATAAAGGGGCGAGGGAGCCCCCTGGAGGCACTATGCAGGAGTGGCATCACCCAGACTCAGTCTTTCCTCAGATTCAGATACAGATGGATTCCTAGGTAAGTTCTCAATTACATACTCCTCACATCCTCTCTCCTCGTCTCCTTCTCAAACCCCATTGGAGGAAATGGTCAGAGGGAAGGGACCCCTGGCTTTCAAATCCAATTCGTTTTGAGAAGGAGAAGAAGAGAGAGGACGAAAGGAGTATGTAATTGAGGTCTTCTCCTTGTGTCCTTTGCTCCCATCCTTTCGCTAAACATCAGAGAGAAAGGGGAGGATTATAAGAGATGAGGAGAGGATGGGAGGAGAGGAAGGAATCGAGCCAGGACTATGAAGAGGTGGCCAGAGAAATGGCCATACCAATGCTTGGGGATAGAGATCAACTGATTTTTCAAATGTATATTTTCTTGACGTCCTCTAGGTACGTCCTAGGAGACATTCATGGGTTGTGTTGAAATATGAAATAAGATGTCACACAGTCGTCTGTCAGTTAAGTCCAATGTTGATGTGCCACAGCTTTCTGCTGTATTTAATCATCTGGCTTTTGCTAATGTACAGTACTACACACCATACTGTTGGCTCGGGCTTACATCTCTTCTTCTAGATAAAGGAGGACAGTTTAGAGACCGCTAACTACTTGGGTTATTGTGTCAGTTGTCAGTTCGTATTGCCACTACAATATTATTACCAACTGTTGTGTTTAACACATCAAATACATGTAGTTGTGATGTTGTGTATTTCAACGCCCAACCTTTCCTCCTATTAATCAAAACAAATAACTGTAAACAGAGACGATAAGAGAAGAGTCTGACATCTAGCATGTCCGCTTTTGGTTAATTCCTCTCTATGACCAGTAAGGCTTCCACATCCAGATAGTAGCCTAACAAGACCTCTGCACCAAAGATCAATGGCTTCAAGTTGCAATGGCACCTCTAGCTAAATCTATTTCAAATATCAGCACAGAGGAGAGCCCTACCGTGATTGTTTCAATTCAGAACACCATCTCATACAAACCCAGAGTACTCAATGACTACGGGGTGGCGTCTGTAAAGTTAAACAGTGAAGACTGTCATATTTCAATGGCAATTTTTGATCTAGCATTTTGTGCATGTGACTTAAATATGAAGGAACACCAGTCCTGAAATTAATATAGATTTAAGAGAGGAAATATGGGTTACAAAGATTACATATTTGACGGAATAGAATCTGTTGTATTATATTAAATAAAGTGAACTTTTTAATTAAGAATTGCCTATTTTTATGTATTTTCTGAAGGTATATTGTCACGTTCTGACCTTTATTTCCTTTATTTTGTATTTATTATTTAGTATGGTCAGGGCGTGAGTTGGGGTGGGCAGTCTATGTCTGATTTTCTATGATTTGGGGATTTCTATGTTTCGGCCTAGTATGGTTCTCAATCAGAGGCAGGTGTCATTTGTTGTCTCTGATTGAGAATCATACTTAGGTAGCCTGGGTTGCACTGTTTGTTTGTGGGTGATGGTCTATGTTGATTGCTTGTTTCAGCAGAGTTCGCATTAGCTTCACGGTTGTTATTTTGTTTATTGTTTTTGTATAGTGTTTCAGTGTTTTCTTTATTAAAATTCATGATGAACACATACCACGCCGCATTTTGGTCCTCCGATCCTTCTCGCCTCTCCTCTTCAGATGAAGAGGAGGACGACCATGACAGAATCACTCACCAACCAAGGAACCAAGCGGCGTGGTAAAGGACAGCGACGACAGCAGCGGCAGCAGCAACAACAGCGGCCAGCATCACAGGACTCCTGGACATGGGAGGAGATATTGAACGGAGAGGGACCCTCTGGTGAATATCGCCGCCCCAAAGCAGCGCTGGAGGTAGCGAAAGCTGAGCGGCGGCGATATGAGGAGGCAGCACGGCAGCGCGACAGGTACGAGAGGCAGCCCCCCCCAATTTTTTTTTTTTGGGGGGGGGCAGACGAGGTGTGGGGCTAAGCCAGGTAGCAGACCTGAGCTCACTCCTCGTGCTTATTATAAGCATTGCGTTACTGGTCAGGCACCGTGTTATGCGGTTAAGCGCACGGTGTCGCCAGTACGTGCCCATAGCCCGGTGGGCTATAGGGCAGCCCCCCCGAAAGTGCCATGCGAGTGTGGGCATCGAGCCAGGGCGTATGGTGCCCGCTCAGCGTGTCTGGTCGCCGGTACGCAGTTTTGGTCCAGGGTATCCTGCGCCGGCTCTGCGTACTGTGTCCCCGGGGTGCTGGGAGGGTGCAGTGCGTCCTATGCCTTCGCTCCGCTCGTGCCGGGCAAATGTGGGAGTGGAGCCTAAGGAAGGGGTGCACATAGTAGGCACTAGATCTCCAGTGCTTACCCACAGCCCGGTTCAACCTGTGCCTGCACTCTGAAGGGTCCGGGCTAGAGTAGTGATCCAGCCTGGGGGAGTGGTGCCAAGGCTGCGCACCAGAGCTCCAGTGCTCCCCCACAGCCCGGTCCTTCAGGTGACTCCTCCATGCACCAGGCCTCCTGTAGGTCTCCCCAGCCTGGTGGGTCCTGTGGCAGCCCCACGCACTAGGCTGTCTCTTCGTCTCCACCCTCCAGGTTCTCTCTCCAGGCCAGAGCCGCCTTCTGTCCTGAGCTGTCATAGTCGCCCGTCTGTCCTTAGCTGCCAGAGCCACCAGTCTGTCCTGAGCTGCCAGAGCCGCCCGTCACTACGGCGCTGCCTGAGTCGCCCTTCACTACGGCGCTGCCGGAGTCTCCCGCCTGTCCGGCACTGCCGGAGTCTCCCATCTATTCGGGGCCCGCTGCAAAGGTCCCCAATCCGAAGTCGGCGGCGAGGGTCACCGCTCCAAAGGCGCCACTTAAGCGGGCAAACAGGCATAGGACACACTGTACCCTCCCAGCGCCGCGAAGACACAGCACGCAGTGCCGGCACAGGATACCCTGGGCCGAAACGGTGTACCGGAGACCAAACAGGCTGTGCTGGCACAATACGCCCTGGCTGGATGCCCACTCTCGCATGGCACTTGCGGGGGTTGGCCGATAGCGCACCGGGCTATGAGCGTACTGGCAACACCGTGTGCTTGACTGCATAACACGGTGCCTGACCAGTACTGCGCTTCTTCCGGTAAGCACGGGGAGTTGGCTCAGGTCTATCGCCTGACTCCGCCAATCTCCCAGTGTTCCCCCCAATGTTTTGGGGCTGCCTCTCGTGCCTGTTGTGCTGCCTTACCTCATATCGCCGCCACTCAGCTCTCGCTGCCTCCAGTTCTTCCTTGGGGCGGCGATATTCCCCAGCTTGTGCCCAGGGTCCCTTGCATTCCAGTATCTCCTCCCAAGTCCAGAACCCTCTGCTCCAGGTTACCACGCTGCTTGGTCCTTTATTAGTGGGTGGTTCTATAACGGTTTTCCTCCTCTTTTGAGGAGGAGTAGGAAAGATCGGACCAATGCACAGCGTGGTAAGTCTCCATATTTTAATTAAAGAAAACCGAACCAGAAGAACAAGAGAAAAAAATGAAAACCGAAACAGTCCTGTATGTCAAAACACAGACACAGAAAACAACTACCCACAAATCATAGTGGGAAAACAGGCTGCCTAAGTATGGTTCTCAATCAGAGACAACGATAAACAGCTGCCTCTGATCGGGAACCATACCAGGCCAAACACAGAAATACAAAAACATAGAACAACACATAGAATGCCCACCCCAACTCACGCCCTGACCAAACTAAAATAGAGACATAAAAAAGGAACTAAGGTCAGGACGTAACAGTAACACGGCTGTGATGTAGAATATAGGGGCTGGGGGCAATTGGGAGGAGGCTAATGGGAGAGAAAGCCCCTTAAAATTGAGAGGGTAAGGCTGGGGGAGAGGGGAGGCTGGGAGATAGAGAGAGGTGAGAGAGGGGGTGAGGCTTGGGGAGAGGGTGAAGCTGGGAGCTAGAGAGGGGGGATGAAGAGGAAAAATCAAAGGGCTTTACTGTCACCACTGGGGTGATCTAAGCAACAAGGGGTCCCATTCAAAGGGGGAGTCCTGTCGAGTGGAGGGCCAGGGCATCTGTTGACTCAATCTCCTCAATTCAGAGAAAGTAAACAGCCATTAAAGCCACATGATTGTGAACTTGATTGCAGAAGGCGAAACAACTTCCCCTGAAACCTCCCCCACCAAACTACTCCCTGAACAGCCCCCCCAACCCACACACTAAACTGCCCTCAAACAGCCCCTTGTCCCCTCTACCAAACTGCACCCAAACAGCCCCCATCCCCTCCACCAAACTGCCCCCAAACATTCCTTCACACTTCAATGATAGAATACTGAAATTCACACAATACTATTATTAGGTGGAAGTAGGCATAGCAAGCATTTGAGTCTCACATTATCACTCTGACAAAATATGAGAAAATAACATCAGATGACATGGATTTGCTTTAGCAAGGAATTTACATTTATTAAAATGTACATGCGGTCTTAACTTGAATAAGCTTGTGCGTGAAATAAATATATACATTATTTACAAAGTCTTACGAATGTTTGTTTGTATCTACAGTATAGTAATGGCAATTCACATTATAATGAAATAACATTAATCAATTTCAACAATAATTGATAAAACATTATCACACTGATCCCACCAATCAACCGTCAGATCAATGTATACATTTGGCCAAACAGGACATTTCTAAAATCAACCAATGTGTGGTGTACTTATTTCAGATACATGTTCCTCCTCAGGTAATTAACAGTTCATTAACAAAAAGATTTCCAGATTCTAAAAGGTGAAACATGCAGAAAGTTGATTATTTGCATATTACACACATTTGCTGAATTATTTACATTTTAATATTACAAATCCAATCTAAATCAAATGAATGCCTTGGACTTAGATAGAGGATCACTGTTGGAACCATGTCATCATTAAGAGGAAAGAGTTCCTTTGATCTTGCTAATCATTTTGTATGATAACTAGAAATGCCCATCACAGTGAATGCTCTGTATCCATATATAAATCCTAAACCTCGCCACGCACTTGGCTTCCCTTGTTATGAAATACCTCTCACGACAACAGAATATGCTCGAGTGTATAGTCTGTCCTCGTGGTTCGCTCCACTCTATCTCAGGGGGTCTGTGGCAGTTAGTTACAGTGCAGTCACACATTGCAACCTCTTGACTCTATAATGCAGCCCTCATAGTCTGCTTTACTCTCTCTTGATATTGGCCAATAGAGAGTCTGACGTGTTCCCACCAGACAGGCTCTTCCTACTCTGGTGAGTCTTGACGTGTTTGGAGAGGTGGTCGCTCCTCATGAACCTCTTCCCGCACTGCTGGCATCCGAACCTCTTCTCCCCGGTGTGTGTTCTGAGGTGGCGCTGTAGCTCGTCGGAGCGCGTGAAGCTCTTCCCGCAGAACAGCCAGTTGCAGATGAACGGCCTCTCCCCGGCATGCCAGCGCAGGTGGGCCTTCAGGTGAGATGTCTTCTTGTACACCTTGCCACACTCTGGGATGTGGCAGATGTGCAGTCTCTTCTTGCCAAACTCCAGTCCTCCGCCGTTGGCCTGGCAGTTGGGGCACTTGCAGCGACGGCAGCGGCGTGTGGAGGATAGCAGGCCCTTGGAGGTGCCCTGGAGGAGGGCTGTGATTTGGGGCTGTTGACCCAGGACCAGCTGCCGGCCCAGGGAGAAGGCGTGGGGGTGGTTGGAGGAGCTGCTGTGGCCAGTGGTCTGGGGGAGGCTCCACCACCCCTGCTGACCCTCCTCCCCCACGTGGTGGTTTCCTCCGGATAGATGGTGCCTGGCAGAAGAGACAGAGTTCTGGAGGAAGCTGGGGAAGTTCTGTCCCACAGAGACTGTGTTGTGTTGAGGGTAGTAGGGCGGCCCATTGGGGCCCTGGCTCTGGGACGATAGGACCTTGACTGGAGAGAGCTCGAAGGAGTAGGCAGATGGAGGCTCGGCCGGCGGAGTCAGGGGCAGCTCGTGGTGGTGGTGGTGATGGTGGTGGTGATGGTGGAGCGCGTGGGGGTGGGGGTGGGGGCCCAGGCCAGACTGCAGACTATGTCCACATCCAACAGGGAACTGGACCTTGGGCACCGTTAACGTCATGGCCTGGTGGGCGGCCGCGGCTGCAGTGAAGCTGGAGGCACTGAGACTAGAACTAGGGGCCACCGCCACCTCGTTGCTCCATAATTGGAACATCCCGGAGGCTGCGCCCACCCTCATGGACCCCTCATAGGGAAACTGGGAACCATCGGAGCCCACCATGGAGCCTACAGTTCCTCCCACAACCGCCCCCACCTGCCAGGCCTGGCTACAGGTGGTGGCCAAGAAGGACAGGGCGTTGGGGGCTCCCTCTGGGGATGAGCTGGGGGTCCGGTCCTGGTAGAAGATGGATAAAGAATATGGTTCACTACCTCACACTAATGAGCCAAGCTCATTAAAACTTCAAAGTCAATCAATCAAATGTATTCAGAACTCACTTTTTACATCATAAGTTGTACAAAGTGCTTTCACAATAAGTATGTTTACATTTCAGCAATTCTATTAATTAATAGAGTAAATAATTATGTTATTTCTGACGTCATACTTTTTTTACTGTTGAATATCAGATACCAGACGTTTGCAGATTAATGTCAACTACAATATTCGCAAATCGTTATCAATCACTAATCAATCACAATAATTAAATGATCATGATCCCATGTTATTTGTTCAACATAAAACTTCCTAACATTCTTTCATTCTTTAAGATTTTACAATACTTTACGTGTTCTTAGTTATAACTCATCAGACAGTGAATAGACTACTGAAAATCCCTGGGAAATCCAGTTTTAGAACTCTGCAATTATTAATGAGTTGTTGCGCAAGTTCTTCTTGCCACACATTTATGACTCCATACGCGATATAAGTAGAACTGCCTATACTGATCTGTATCAAAATGATACTAACAAACCTGTAAAAAGGTGTGCAGAAAGTTGTCAGTCCGTTGTATCGCCAGAGCTGCCATCTGTTCACCGGCTCTGTCTCGCTCCTGCAACACGAGCTGCGCAGACCAGCGGCGATGGCTGTGTAGGGAAGCGCAAAAGCAAGCGCTCAGGTCAGTTGCGACCCTGAAAATAAAAGCAGTCCTATTCCGAAACAAAGTAATCCAATGTCATTCAAGACAATTGTACTGCCCTCAGTCCGTCTCGTTACAACTCATAAAATGGTCTGAATGAATGAAAAACCCAAACTCATTCCACTTTATTTGAATCCTTTTCGGTCACAAGCAGTCGCATTCAACCACAGAGCAGAGCGTGTCTTTTGAAGTGCGAGTGAGGAATTAACTATTGCAATATGAATGCTGTGTATAATGTCAAAGGCAGTTGGGCTGCATCTCGTCTTTATAGGGCGAGAGGGTCCTCTCAACGGGGTCTCCACGAGAACCAGTGAACGAAGAGAGAGAGGGGGATGTGAGGATTATTATTTGGGGAGGGGGTTACATTGATAATAAATTAGGTTAGGGGGTGGGTTGCTTATAATTTCACTCAATTTCAACCAAATCCTGACCTCGCGAAACAACTCCTTCCTCAATTGTTCTGCATAACTTTGAGGCGTGATAAAGGTCTTCTCCAATATCCTACAATTTGAAGGAGGGATGTGCTCCCGATTTTATTTGCATATAAACTGCGTAACTGCTTTAGTATACCTGCAACCGGTATTATTATGAATACTAATATGCCAAATCATAATAAAAATAAGCATGATAATTCAATAAATATAGGCTACATTTATACAATAAAATATCCATGATAAACAGTTCATGAGCAGTTAAACTCACAAAAACATGTCTTAAATTGTGTTCAATGCACCATAATGTAAAGCTATTTTTTTTAGATGAGATGAATTAGCCATCACAGAGTATTTAGAGTCAAGTATATTGGCGATACACTGTATCATACCAGGGCGGGCAATACATCATCAAATCCGTTTCGAAGTCACAATCAAATAAGTTTCATCACAGAAATAACTGAAAAGCTTATAATCATCTTCCCTGAATTTCTCTCTTTTATTCTTTCTTTCTCATGGTTACACCTTCCCAGACATTTCACTTGGGATCTGACTGTAGTGTCGGACACATAGCCCTCACGACCGTAACATTGAATGTTTTCCCTCACAAAGATAATTGATAAAAATCGAATCAAAGACTCCATAATTCTCACTGCTAGGTGACACATCAAATAGGTCCTTCCAGTGCTTGACTCCTTCACTCTTCAGGGTCATAGAAAGGTCGTTTCAGATCTAGCACAATGAATAGAGATTGGGAGAGTTAATCTCATTCTGTAGGCCTGTTCACCATTACAATGTTGAGTTTAAATCTAAATCTGGAGTTTACCTCATTTCTCATGTAAATGGAGGAACAAAGCCTGAGCCTCTTCTCTTCACAATGAACCACATTACCCTCATAGGTCTGGGGGTTTCATTCCAAGAGAATGCAGAAAACTTGGCAGATAATTCACAGACATTGTGTGTTCTTACAAAACACCAGTCTTATTAAGGACAAACTGTATATCAGTCATACTGTAAGCTACCAGTATATTTTACTTTCCAGCTACCTTATTTGTAAAAGTTTAGTTGAATGTGGACAAGAATGAGCAAGCATTAAACATTGACACCAGGCAATATTTACAAATGTTGTCACTGTCAACCTAATCTGACCACAGGAATTTTCATTATTGAACAGCTGCTATACGTTATTATAACACTATAACATTATTGAGTTTGCCCTATGACCATTTGAGGCAGAGATGATTTCCTCTGCCATTTGTAAAGAAAAGGCTTGTAGCCAGAAGTGTGGGGCAGCGTTGCCCCTAATATATATATGTGTGTATATATATATGTGTGTGTGTGTGTGTGTGTGTGTGTGTGTGTGTGTGTGTGTGTGTGTGTGTGTGTGTGTGTGTGTTACAATTGGTGTAATAGAACATGGTAATGGTTTAAATAAAAAAGCATACATCCTGAAGAAAGTGACAGAAGGGGACAGGGAATGTATAATTACTTTATATTTAAAATGATTGATAAATTATAGGTTTATAGCTCGTGCTTTGATGTAATGCTAATGCAATGAAGGATGTTAATCACTTTGAGTGAAAGGCCTTTCATGGCCATTTTATATTGGCTCAAGAGAGAGGATCTATTACGTGGTGCATGAACATACATCATGTCATCTCAATAAATATGACCCAAATTATGCATTTAACTTAATACTACAAAGAAAAGTATGTGGTTGGCTCTCAGCTCTGAAGGATCCTGTCTACTATGCAGTAGAATTCAGCTCCTTATACAAATGTGTTGTTACACCCACCCTTTGTGAACAAATATCCATTCAATCTTCTGTAACCTTAGCTTGGCATCAAAAAACAAAAGATAACATGGCTTTTTGGTGAGGAAATCCTCACTAATTCTTCACACAAAAAATAAGCCTGTTAAAATGCGTCTGTAATAGGTATGTTGAAACAGTATTTTCACTTTGAAATGCATTCCTTTCAAAACGGTTATATCTCTATGTTCTCTAAGAAAAAAAACATTTCACAGAATGCACTTTGATCTACTATCTTTGGATACAGATTCCCAGTGCAGATTAAAAAAATTTAATAGTATAAGGAATGATTTAAATAAAAAAAGAACAGAATGCAAACAAATGAAAGAGAGCAAGAGCTCTTCCAAGAAGGAAGACATCAAATATTAGTGCTGTCCCATCTTCAAGGCTCGGAGAGAGGCAGAGGTACCCAGGCTGCTGCTGTGTGTCTCGTTAGGCTTTGTTAATTAACCTGATTCCTATTTCCTGTCCATTCTCTTCCCCTCCTCCCCCCATCTCCCCTCCTACCCCTCCCCCCACTGTAGGACTGCCTCCCTCCCCTCCCACCTTCCCAGATGAGGTGCTTTGAAGTACAAAGTACTCTCTCCTCACTTTGAACTGTGAAAACAATGCTTATGTGGTGGTGCTCTGCTTACAGCTTCCCTTCCCTTCCCCGTGTTAGCTCATTTAAATAGACCTGGAACAAACAGCGAGCAGGCTTCCTTATAAAAAATTCCCTCATTTCCAGGGAGAGAGCAATCCCAGTGTTCAACTGTTGTGATAGCCTTACAACTGTAAACACTAATGGGTGCTGAGGACAGATAGCCGGCCTTCGGAATATAAAACACGAGGACTTCAGAGTTATCATAATATATCATTGAGGCCATTTAAAGAATTTAAACTGAAGGGAGAATAGATTGGTAATTGATATAACATGTATGAAATAGGTCAGAACACAAACTATCTCAGGGTAAATTTCTGCAGTGTAATAATGTAATATGTGAATTAATGTATATCAAACTGTCATACTTTTCACCCATTACAGCTAAAGAAAACTTCAGGTTTTTGTTACCAATAAACCCCCTTAACTCCCTCTTTGAAGACAACCAAAACAATGCTTGCAGAATATGCTAGTAGCTAGTCAAGCTGTTTTTTCTATTTTATCATCATGCCTGGGGGGGGGGTGCAGTTTAAAAGCCCTCAGATCACTAAATTGTCCCAGCTGTCATGACCATCTGTACCCTAAAAGGCCATGCAGCCACACAGACACCGGGCAGAGGAGCGAGGAACAGCATTTGTACTGGTGGCCAAGGGTTACATCACAAATGGCACCCTATTCCCTACACAGTGCACTACTTTTGATCAGAGCCCTATGGGCCCTTGTCAAAAGTAGTGCACTATATAGGGAATAGGGGTGCCACTTGGTACGTAGACCCATGTCAGACAGCTTCTGTTTTACAACACCAAGCTGAGTAATAATCACTAAATACCAGTCATGTGATAAACAGTGAGCTAATGGACAAGACAGGAGATAGAAAGCAGGTTTAAAGCCTGCAGCTTTACTTTAGAAGCATTCAGAAGGAGAAGAAGAGAATATGGTGTGTAATTACTGTGACAGTATCGCATTAGTGAAATGAGGATTAACCTCAACATCTGGACTTTACAGTAGGCTATAGTACGAGTATTTTAAAGTTCAATCAGAACTCCATCCGTTCCTGACTTCCACGGAGTGTTGAGGAGGAGAGTAGGGGGGGATTTCAGTACATTTAGTAGGGAAATTAAACTTAAAGTACCAAATTAAAATTAAACTACCACTGTCCAAACGAGTGCTTAATAAGTTATGATTGTTATCCTGATCTTCATAAATATAGTACAGGTAGATACTGTGAAATATAAGTCTTCAAATACTGATGGAACAAACAGAGGTATTGAAAAGTCACTGTCAATCGATCAATAATATAATAGGTATAGCAATAATAATAATAATCTTAAATTTACTGTCTGTATAAACTATGAGAAAAGAAAGGTTCAGAACTTTTGTCCAACATCCCAGTACAGTTAAAAAATATATGGCAATTAGAAATCAAAACTGGATGATTTTCAGAGATAGATGGTAGAGGTAGTTGGGAGAAGAAGAAAAAAATATATATATATGGGGGGGGGGGGGGAATGGAAAAAAATCCAGAATCCAGATGTAGAAAAGAGGAAATAATATATTCTGGAAATCTTGAATTCCCACACATGTGCAGTTTGGCCCTACACCTGTCTATTAGCATGTAGACAGACTACAGCTTCTCCAGCAACCTGGGCAAACAGACAGCACATATCTCCACTTGTCAAATAACATTTTTATCAATATCAGGAGCACTTGAAGTTTGTTTGCATTTTGTTTTTCTGTCACTCTTAACAACTTCAGAAGTCAGAACACAGGAGTGTGTGATCAAAGCGTCTCACGGTTAGTTCTGGAAACACAGGAGTGCTTTGATACTCCACATCAATATTTCAATTCAACAATCGCTTGACATGCACCCGTACTCACAGAAGCGAAATACGAAAAAGAAGGAGTAAAGAGAGAGAGAGAGAGATCTAGGAAAGGTGGAATGGGGGGCTGCATGGAGAAACTATAAGAGAGATGGATTGAAGGAATCGTTAACATGTCTTTTCCTTTCAAAGTCATTTTGCACAAAGTCAAATGATTTGCTTTATAGCTGTTATTTAGTGATTTTTGACCACATTTTCTCTTCACATTAACATCATGGAACGATCGAAAATATGACTAAGGTCCAAGCTGCCTAAATATCACTGTCATGCCACTATCATTTCATTATACATAGGCTCACTCAGGGAGAAGATATGATCTCTTTGTATGGAAGAAAAAAATGTGTGACAATTCAAATTGCTACAAAGAACATGTTGATTATTCCTACTGCTATTGTACAAGGCCTAGGATTATTGGCTTACTGTGAACCGTAGGCATACTTTTATGTTAAGTCATCTCAACAATAGAACATTTAAAATGTATGATAACTCATTTACTGTGAAATAACTCAACTTTTTATTCATAGGATTTGCGGTGTAAACTCCCTAAAATGACTAATTCCCCACAATGCAATAGCTGTCTATTGTCACATTATACCACAGAATAATATAATAATATGAATAATAGAGACATCTAGGGAACAATGGAACTGATCAATCAAGAAGCAGCTCTTCACACACACACACACACACACACACACACACACACACACACACACACACACACACACACACACACACACACACACACACACACACACACACACACACACACACACACACACACACACACGTAAATAATTAGTTCAAACACTTGACAATGTGATTTCACAGGCATCAAGCTAATGTGGGCATTGTATTGTGCTGAAGCTTGGACCCCTGGCAGTTTATCTTACAGTGTTGTCAGAGTGACAGCAGAAGATGTGTGCATGTGTCGCATTGACAATGGTGTCTGATCTTAGCTAATGTACTCTTATGGGATTGACTGTTCTCTCATATTAGGCTGTCCCCAAACTGTATCTGAGCTACAGATAGTATCCTTGCTGCATACTCATGTCTACAACGAGGCCACATGAATGAAGATGAAACAGTAAGAACAGTAAGATGAAATGGGAGAATGGAGGAATACTCTACACAGGACTGCCTATGACTGGGTTGTGTGTTGGGATCTTGTTAAATTGTTCAGCCAGGGGACTGAAGAGTAGAGAATTGGTGCCAGTGGCATGTGTCCAATGTAAATCAGTTGCACAAAGAACAATCGTATCCTAAACACAAAGACAGAGTCTCCAACTCCTACACCTGCAGCAGGGTATCTCCCTTGAAGAGCAGTAGATGTATTTGTAAACGTACGCCCTACACACACTACACCTCTGATGCCACTGTCTGTTAGCCCCCTCAGACACAGTCTACAGCTCAGCCCCTGTAATGTAAAGAGAAGTGTCACCCCTGTCACCGCCATGCCAGGGATCAACCCGCGGTGTGTTTGTGTACGGTGAACCTAGCACAGCCTTGAGGAGGCAGGTTGAGAAATGACAGAGAGACTCTTTCATCTAATCTGTGCGCCGTAATTTGCACCTCAGTAAATTTAACTGATGACTACTGATCAAATGCACACCTTTGAAAATAAAAATCTTTTGGAGGATTTTTTTTTCTCTTTCCGTAAAAGGAATTATTAATGCTACTGATGAGGGTTTGAAGACTATGGTGGAGTCTGAGTATAAGGATGGATCCGTTTGGGAGGGTTTTGATCTTACAAGTAATAGGACAAGAACAGAAAATGACCCAAATGTGAGTGATATTAGACAATGTGAGTGGTATTAGACAATTATTATTATTTTTTTTAATTTTACCTTTATTTAACCAGGCAAGTAAGTTAAGAACAAATTCTTATTTTCAATGATGGCCTGGGAACAGTGGGTTAACTGCCTGTTCAAGGGCAGAACGACAGATTTGTACCTTGTCAGCTCGGGGGTTCGAACTCACAACCTTTCGGTTATTTGTCCAACGCTCTAACCACTAGGCTACCCTGCCGCCCCTGTAAGTGATATTAGACAATGTGAGTGGTATTAGACAATGTGAGTGGGATTAGACAATGTGAGTGGGATTAGACAATGTGAGTGATATTAGACAATGTGAGTGATATTAGACAATGTGAGTGATATTAGACAATGTGAGTGATAGTAGACAATGTGAGTGGTAGTAGACAAAGTCTATTATGATAAAACTGATTATAACTGATGAATAAATCCTCAATAAATCCCAAATTGGATTTAATAGTCCTGTCACAATAATGAGTGAAAACAACTTTTTCAATTTTAACCTGTTGAGTGTAGGGGGCAGAATTTTGATGTTTGGATGAAAAACATACCCAAATTAAACGGCCTATTTCTCAGACCCAGAATCTAGAATATGCATATAATTGTCAGATTAGGATAGAAAACACTCCAAAGTTTCCAAAACTGTCAAAATAGTGTCTGTGAGTATAACAGAACTGATATTGCAGGCGAAAACCTGAGGAAAATCCAACCAGGAAGTGCCTCTTTTTTGGAAATATCCCTGTTCCATTGCATGCCTTCAATCCATTTAAATAGATATCAACCAGACTACTTTCCCTATGGCTTCCACATGGTGTGAACAGTCGTTAGACATAGTTTCAGCCTTTTATTCTGAAAAATTAGCGAGAACGATCACTTTGCGTCAGTGGATGACTGGGTGCCCTCAGAGGTTTGCATGCGCCAACAGCTTGGAGCAGACATTTTCTCTCTCTCTCCTATTGAAAAAGCTGCAGTCCGGTTGAAATATTATCGATTATTTATTGTAAAAACAACCTGAGGATTGATTATAAAAACGTTTTACATGTTTCTATGAACTTTACGGATACTATTTGGAATTTTTCGTCTGCCCGTCGTGACCTGCATGAGCCTGTGGATTACTAAACATAACGCGCCAACCAAATGGAAGTTTTTGGATATAAAAATAATTTTATCGAACAAAAGGAACATTTATTGTGTAACTGGGAGTATCGTGACTGCAAACATCCGAAGATCATCAAAGGTAAGCGATTCATATTATTGCTTTTCTGACTTTCGTGATCTACTTTGCTGCTAGCTGTTTGTAATGTTTTGTCTACTGAGAGAGATGTCCTCACATAAACACTTGGTTTGCTTTCACTGTAAAGCTTTTTTGAAATCTGACACACCAGGTGGATTACCAACAAACTAAGCTGTGTTTTGCTATATTGCACTTGCGATTTCATGAAACAGGAGAGGGGAATAACTGTAAGATACCCACCTATCTTGTGTTGCATCATGTACTCCATCCCCCTGAGGTCTAACCTGAGCCTTAGTGTCACTCATAGATAGTGGTAGTGACAGTCTCTCTCTTCACTGTCAATGTTACACTGCTCTGTGTATCCGATTAACTAACTTCCATTCCCTGGTTCTCTCATTCCCACAGCTGAACTGAGATGAACAGAAGGCTGGTGCTTTGCAAAACAAACCAACAAAAAAAAAGATGAACAGATCTGATGAAAGAATAATCAACATGGCCTGGTAACAAACATGCCTCATAACCATGACACTTCCTCCTTCCTAAGTAGGTTACCATGGGTAAACCAATTTACAACTCCTCTCTGATCTCAGACCTGAAGAACTGTAATATTCAATGTTTCTCTGAGTCTTGGCTGAACAAGAACATAGATAATATATATCTTGAGGGTTTCTCCATTCTTGTCTATAACAGACTGAAGTCTCGGGTAAACTCAAGGGGGAGGAGTATGTCTCTTTGTTAACATTAGAGACTGCGCACCAGCTGCTGTTAACTAGGTCTTGAGTTTTTGCTCGCCTGAGTTTGAATACCTCAAGCTGCAGACCATACTATTTACCAAGAGAGTTTTCATCTTTATTTTTCATAGCTGTCTATTTACCACCCCAAACCGATGATGGCACTAAGACCACACTCAAGGAGCTCTATAGGGCCATACTCACACAATAAAATGCACATCCAGAGGCGACGCTTCTCGTGACTAGTGATTTTAATGCAGGAAACCTTAAATCAATTTAAAAAAAAAAAAAAACGTTTTACCAGCGAATCACCTGCGCAACTAGAGGCGACAAAACTCTTGATCACCTTTACTCCACACACAGAAACACATACAAGGCTCTTCCTCACCCTCCCTTTGGCAAATCTGACCATTACACTATCCTACTGATTCCTGCTTACAAGAAAAAACAAGTACCAGTGATGTGCCCAAAACGGAAGTGGTTCGATGAAGCGGATGCTAAGCTACAGGACTGTTTTGCTAGCACAGACTGGAAGATTTCCCCGGATTCATTCGATAACATTGAGGAGTTTTCCACAACAGTTACAATCTTCCTTAATACGTGCATCGACGACATCGTCCCCACATTGACCGTGCATACTGTACACATCCCAACAAGAAGCCATGGATTACAGGCAACATCCGCACTGAACTAAAGGCTAGAGCTGCCGCTTTCAAGGAGCGGAACACTAATCTGGAATCATATAAGAAATAAGAAACCTCTGACAAGGCATCAAACAGACAAAGCGTAAATACAGGACTAAGATCGAATCCTACTATGCCGGCTCTGACGCTCGTATGTGGGGCAACTCCCCAAATACAAACTATCACAGATTACAAAAGGGAAACCCAGCCGGGACCTGTCCAGTGACAGGAGCCTACCAGAAGAGCTAAGTGACTTCTATGCTCGCTTTGAGGCAAGCAACACTGAACCATGCATGAGAGCACCAGCTGTTCCGGACAACTGTGTGATCTCGCTTTCCATGTGAGTAAGACCTTTAAACAGGTTAACATTCACAAGGCCGTGGATCAGATTGTCTACCAGGACGTGTCCTTAAAACATGCGCTGATCAGCTGGCAAGTGTCTTCACTGACATTTTCAACCTCTCCCTGACCCTGAATGGAATAACTACAGTACATCTTTAAAGCAGACCACTATAGTCCCTGTGCCCAAGAATGCCAAGGTAACCTGTCTAAATGAATATCGACCCATATAACTCACATCTATAGCCATGAAATGCAATTGAAAGGCTGATCATTGCTCACATCAACACCATCATCCCAGACACCCTGGACCCACTCTAATTTGATGTTAGTGTCAGCTTCGTCAGCACAAGAACAGTTCGTCGGGAGCTTCATAAAATTTGTTTCCATGGCCGAGCTGCCGCACACAAGTCTAACATCACCATGCACAATGCCAAGCGTCGACTGAAGTGGTGTAAAGCTTGCCGCAATTGGACTCTGGAGCAGTGGAAATGCCTTCGCTGGAGTGATGAATCGAGCTTCAACATCTGGCAGTCCGAAGGACTAATCTGATTTTGGTGGATGTCAGGAGAATGCTCACAGAACAGAGCTCCGGGCAGCCGAGCGGAAATGGAGGAAAACTCGCCTCCCTGCGGACCTGGCATCCTTTCACTCCCTCCTCTCTACATTTTCCTCCTCTGTCTCTGCTGCTAAAGCCACTTTCTTCCACTCTAAATTCCAAGCATCTGCCTCTAACCCTAGGAAGCTCTTTGCCACCTTCTCCTCCCTCCTGAATCCTCCTCCCCCCTCCTCCCTCTCTGCAGATGACTTCGTCAACCATTTTGAAAAGAAGGTCGACGACATCCGATCCTCGTTTGCTAAGTCAAACGACACCGCTGGTTCTGCTCACACTGCCCTACCCTGTGCTCTGACCTCTTTCTCCTCTCTCCAGATGAAATCTCGCTTCTTGTGACGGCCGGCCGCCCAACAACCTGCCCGCTTGACCCTATCCCCTCCTCTCTTCTCCAGACCATTTCCGGGGACCTTCTCCCTTACCTCACCTCGCTCATCAACTCATCCCTGACCGCTGGCTACGTCCCTTCCGTCTTCAAGAGAGCGAGAGTTGCACCCCTTCTGAAAAAACCTACACTCGATCCCTCCGATGTCAACAACTACAGACCAGTATCCCTTCTTTCTTTTCTCTCCAAAACTCTTGAACGTGCCGTCCTTGGCCAGCTCTCCCGCTATCTCTCTCAGAATGACCTTCTTGATCCAAATCAGTCAGGTTTCAAGACTAGTCATTCAACTGAGACTGCTCTTCTCTGTATCACGGAGGCGCTCCGCACTGCTAAAGCTAACTCTCTCTCCTCTGCTCTCATCCTTCTAGACCTATCGGCTGCCTTCGATACTGTGAACCATCAGATCCTCCTCTCCACCCTCTCCGAGTTGGGCATCTCCGGCGCGGCCCATGCTTGGATTGCGTCCTACCTGACAGGTCGCTCCTACCAGGTGGCGTGGCGAGAATCTGTCTCCTCGCCACGCGCTCTCACCACTGGTGTCCCCCAGGGCTCTGTTCTAGGCCCTCTCCTATTCTCGCTATACACCAAGTCACTTGGCTCTGTCATAACCTCACATGGTCTCTCCTATCATTGCTATGCAGACGACACACAATTAATCTTCTCCTTTCCCCCTTCTGATGACCAGGTGGCGAATCGCATCTCTGCATGTCTGGCAGACATATCAGTGTGGATGACGGATCACCACCTCAAGCTGAACCTCGGCAAGACGGAGCTGCTCTTCCTCCCGGGGAAGGACTGCCCGTTCCATGATCTCGCCATCACGGTTGACAACTCCATTGTGTCCTCCTCCCAGAGCGCTAAGAACCTTGGCGTGATCCTGGACAACACCCTGTCGTTCTCAACCAACATCATGGCGGTGGCCCGTTCCTGTAGGTTCATGCTCTACAACATCCGCAGAGTACGACCCTGCCTCACACAGGAAGCGGCGCAGGTCCTAATCCAGGCACTTGTCATCTCCCGTCTGGATTACTGCAACTCGCTGTTGGCTGGGCTCCCTGCCTGTGCCATTAAACCCCTACAACTCATCCAGAACGCCGCAGCCCGTCTGGTGTTCAACCTTCCCAAGTTCTCTCACGTCACCCCGCTCCTCCGCTCTCTCCACTGGCTTCCAGTTGAAGCTCGCATCCGCTACAAGACCATGGTGCTTGCCTACGGAGCTGTGAGGGGAACGGCACCGCAGTACCTCCAGGCTCTGATCAGGCCCTACACCCAAGCAAGGGCACTGCGTTCATCCACCTCTGGCCTGCTCGCCTCCCTACCATTGAGGAAGTACAGTTCCCGCTCAGCCCAGTCAAAACTGTTCGCTGCTCTGGCCCCCCAATGGTGGAACAAACTCCCTCACGACGCCAGGACAGCGGAGTCAATCACCACCTTCCGGAGACACCTGAAACCCCACCTCTTCAAGGAATACCTAGGATAGGATAAGTAATCCTTCTCACCACCCCCCCCTTAATGATTTAGATGCACTATTGTAAAGTGGCTGTTCCACTGGATGTCAGAAGGTGAATTCACCAATTTGTAAGTCGCTCTGGATAAGAGCGTCTGCTAAATGACTTAAATGTAAATGTAATGCTACCTGCGCCAATGCAAGTGCCAACTGTAAAGTTTGGTGGAAGAGGAATAATGGTTTAGGGCTGTTTTTCATGGTCCGGGCTAGGCCCTTTAGTTCCAGTGAAGGGAAATCTTAATGCTACAGTATATAATGACATTCTAGATGATTCTGTGCTTCCAACCTTGTGGCAACAGTTTTAGGAAGATCCTTTCCTTTTTCAGAATGACAATGCCCCTGTGCACAAAGCAAGGTCCATACAAAAATGGTTTGTCGAGATAAGTGTGGAAGAACATGACTAGCCTGCACAGAGCCCGGACCTCAACTCCATTGAACACCTTTTGTATGAATTAGAACGCCAACTGCGAGCCAGGCCTAATCACCCAATATCAGTGCCCGACATGACTTGCGCTCTTGTGGCTGAATGGATGCAAGTCCCTGCAGAAATGTTCCAACATCTAGTGGAAAGCCTTCCCAGAAGAGTGGAGGCTTTTCTAGCAGCAAAGGGGAGACCAACTCCAAAATAATGCCCATGATTTTGGAATGAGATGTTCGACGAGCAGGTGTCCACATACTTTTGGCTATGTAGTGTATTATCTATCTCAATTACCTCGTACCCCTGCACATTGACTTGGTACTGGTACCCAATAATATGTGGCTTCTACGAGGCTTCTAAACAAATTGTAACAAGTCAAGAGCTATTCATCCAGGACCGTGCGAGAGCCCGGGTGCATACAGATCTGAGGCGCGTGGCTGCCACTTGCAATATTGCTCGTCAGAGTTCCCCGCCGAGGATAGCAGCAGTACAGAGAGGCTAGCGCTGAGCAGCGGTAGGCAGCAGAGAGGGGAATTGTGTTGAAACGTCAAGCGCAACAGCAACACCTGTGCAGCAGAAATGATAAACCCCCTCTGGAATCGTCAGCTTGATAGGAGGGGTTGTGGAGGAGGAGCATAGGAGAAGGGGTGGGCACCATCTTGATAGGAGGGGTTGTGGAGGAGGAGCATAGGAGAAGGGGTGGGCACCATCTTGATAGGAGGGGTTGTGGAGGAGGAGCATAGGAGAAGGGGTGGGCACCATCTTGATAGGAGGGGTTGTGGAGGAGGAGCATAGGAGAAGGGGTGGGCACCATCTTGATAGGAGGGGTTGTGGAGGAGGAGCATAGGAGAAGGGGTGGGCACCATCTTGATCGGAGGGGTTGTGGAGGAGGAGCATAGGAGAAGGGGTGGGCACCATCTTGATAGGCGGGGTTGTGGTGGAGGAGCATAGGAGAAGGGGTGGGCACCATCTTGATAGGAGGGGTTATGGAGGAGGAGCATAGGAGAAGGGGTGGGCACCATCTTGAGACTGGACACCCTTTCTGTGGATGGCACCATTATTTGGGAGGAGATCGAAGAGTCAGTAAAGAGAAACACAAGGCTTGTATCATCAATCAACATACTGATGCAATTTCAGTAAACATATTACTGCATTAAATAAAGCTGGGCTACTTGGTGGGAGGAGGAAGAGGAGAGGGAATCTTAGTTAAATGTGTTTATCTTTGTTGTCTTCGAAATGAGTCACCTAAATATGTTAAAGGTGTGCCATAATAATTTTGTATTTATTTAACTATTATTTTACCTTTATTTAACTAGGCAAGTCAGTTAAGAACAAATTCTTATTTGCAATGATGGCCGAGGAACAGTGGGTTAACTACCTTGTTCAGGGGCAGAACGACAGATTTTACCTTGTCAGTTAACCACTAGGCTATCAGCCGCCCCCTACAGACCATCTGAACCCAAACTGGACTGCCACAATCAGTTTCATACTCTTATGCTCTTATGGATCTCTGACAGAATGTGGCTGAGACTTAACAGCACATCTGTTTCCTTGTAAAATAGATTCCTACCTCAAATGGGACTCACCTGGCTAAGATAAAAAAGCATTGTAATATTGATAAAAAGGAGAAAAATGTATGATAATGTAATGGTTCAGAATGGATCAATATACTACAGATTTGTAAGTAAATTCTGCATTGAAAAAATTATGTTTTGAAATCTAACATAAACAAAGCTAAGGCAGAGTGAAAATGAATTATATTTGTCTACAGAAGTGTGGGGGAGCTTATATTTCATGCCAGCTTTACACTGCAGATGTATTTTCCCCCATCTTGAAATGATCTACTGTATATATAAAAAGACTGTGTTATTATGGACGTCTCCCATAAGTTATTTTCCTTCTGTTTTCGTCCATTTGATGCAACCTACATTGGGACAGGGAGAAACGAATAGCTACATTTTTAATTACCTTCATAACATCTGCACTTGTGCTGCCTTTGAGAGAGGCGGCGCACTTTCCTTTTAACTTATTCCAGCACATTTGCACACCAAGGTAAATCTTGGTGCTGGCAGTCTAACAGAAAGGAGGAAGAGAGAGAGAGAAAAATAAATGTAAATGAACCCTCACTTGTGTGTGTAGATCAAAGAAGCCAAATAATTAAACTTTTTGCCATTGCTTGATATTGAAAAAAGGAGGAGGAAAATGTAGGGGATGAATCAGTTTGAGTTAAAAGGGTTCTCTGGTTGTTTCATGAAGGTCCCTTTCAATTCTTATGGCGTATTGATTCAAAATTGATCCATGATCTATCTGTTAGTTCCATGTTTGAATGGATGACTACTCAGTGGCGATTAAGCATGTGAATCTTGGTGGGGCAAAAAGTGGGATGCATGCCAGCAAAGCCACTACACAACACAACACTAAACCATACATAAATTGCACTATAACGATGACAGGTACGGGGAGTCAAACATTTTATAAGGGACGGACATGGAACGAGACAGGAACAGCGTCAGCGTACAAGAAAACAAAGACAAAAACAATCAATGCAGAAGCGGGAAACAGAGCTGGGGAACTGACAAATATAGGGGAGGTAATAACAGGTGATGAGTGAGTCCAGGTGAGTCCAATATCAATGATGCGCGTGATGAGTGAAGGCAGGTGTGCGTAATGGACAATAGTAGTTCATGATGGGGGGGAGTGAGAGCAGACGTGAAAGTACCCCGCCCCCCATAGGGGTGCCACCCGGCGTCCACCTGGGCGAAGCGGCCGAGACATGGGCGCTGGGCAAGCCAGTTGGGGATGTGGAAGCCCAACGATCCGGCTAAGGCAAGACGCCTGTCAATCCCGCTGCAGAGAGGGAGCCCCAAGATCCGATGGAGTGTGATGTGGGATCGTAAGCCGCCGAGCCAACCGAGGCAAGGAAACCTCTCGAGTCAGTCATGGTGTGAAAGCCCAATGGGCTGGCTTATAGCACCCCTGGTTCCCTCGGCAGCGGAATCCACCCCGACGTCACCAACAAAACAAACTCCTGGACCAGCTGGGTGAACAAGAACTGACGATCCGGCTGAGGCCCGACGTGGGATGGCACCACCCGAGCCAACCGGGGCAAGGAAACCTCTCAAGCCAGCTAGGGCGTGGAAGCCCGACGAGCTGGCTAAGCACCCCTGGTTCCATCGGTAGCGACCCAGAGCCGATGCCACCATACCAACCGGAACGTCAGTACTCTCCGATGCTTCGTGTGAAGGCTTCTGCATTCTGTCACATGGAATGACACTGGAGAGACAAAGCTGTTACGGGGTGTCAAACATTTAATAAGGAACGGACATGGAACTTTATCTGGAAGTGGATCGTCAGGACCTCCACCAGCTGAAGCTAAGTAGTAACATTAACAGGATGCCTTCTAACTGCAGTCGCTGTACTCATAATATACAGGAGAACGATTGCCTTACGGCGAGGATAGCTGTGCTGCAAGCCCAGCTTCAGACGCAATCGTTAGGCAAGGGTCATGTCAGTGTAGGAAAGGATGAAACAGCGTCTGCGCCACCAGTAAGTACAGATAGTAGTATAAATCCCCTCGCACGGTCCCTGCAGCCGGACAACTTTCTCATGGCTTCTGGAAGGAAATGCTGTAGGAATGATCAACCGGTGTCGCTCATTCAACCGATAGAAACTTTCAACCATTCTCCCCATTAACTTCTTATGGCTGCAGGGGCAGTATTGAGTAGCTTGGATGAAAGGTGCCCAGAGTAAACGGCCTGCTCCTCAGTCCCAGTTGTTAATATATGCATATTATTATTAGTATTGGATAGAAAACACTCTACATTTTTAAAACTGTTTGAATTATGTCTGTGAGTATAACAGAACTCATATGGCAGGCAAAATCCTGAGTTGAAATCAAAACAGGAAGTGAGAAATCTGAGCTTTGTATGTATTCACCAGAGTCACCAATGAAATCCCCTTGAGATATTAATGATGTTGCACTGCCTAGGGGTTCCACTAGAGGGAGTGAATAAGAGCAGAATGTATCAGGTGTTCATCAAGCAGACATTTTTTGATCATGGTACCCACTTGCGTTCCATTGCCCATGAAGACAAGAAGGAATACTCCGGTTGGAACTTTATTGAAGCTATTTGTTAAAAACATCCTAATGATTGATTCTGTACTTAGTTTGAAATGTTTCTTCGACTTGTAATATAACTTTTTGAAGTTTTTGTCTGATGTAACGCTGACCAGAATGAGCGTTTGGATATGCATACCAAACGCGCTAACAAAAGAAGGTATTTGGACATAAATAACGGATATTATCGAACAAAACAAACATTTATTGTGGACCTGGGATTCCTGGACTGCTTTCTAATGTAGATCATCAAAGGTAAGGGAATATTTATCATGTAATTTCTTGTTTATGTTGAGGCTGTGGTGATTTTTACTTCTGACTTTGTATAATTGGCTGTGTATTTTAATGAGTTGTTGGTGAACATAACCGTTTGTGGTGCTTTTGCCATAAATCCTATTCGAAATCGGACACTGTGGTGGGATTAACAACAAGACTACCGTGAAAACGATATAAGATACATGTATGTTTGAGGAATTTTAATTATGAGATTTCTGTTTTTTTTAATACGGCGCCCTGTACTTTCACTGGTTTTTGTCATATCACACCCGTTAACGGGATTGCAGCCATAGATAGGCCAGTTGAGAACAAGTTCTCATTTACAACTGCGACCTGGCCAATATAAAGCAAAGCAGTACGACAAAAACAACCACACAGAGTCACACATGGGATAAACAAACATACAGTTATTAACACTATAGAAAAATCTATATAAGGTGTGTGTAAATGTTGTAAGATTAGGGAAGTAAGGCAATAAATAGTTGAGGTAGTTGGGTGGGCTATTTACAGATGGGCTGTGTACAGGTGCAGTGATCGGTAAGCTGCTCTGACAGCTGATGCTTATAGTTAGTGAGGGAGATATAAGTCAAATTAAATCAAATCAATTTATATTGCCCTTCTTAAATCAGCTGATATCTCAGCTGTACAGAAACCCAGCCTAAAATCCCAAACAGCAAGCAATGCAGGTGTAGAAGCACGGTGGCTAGGAAAAACTCCCTAGAAAGGCCAAAACCTAGGAAGAAACCTAGAGAGGAACCAGGCTATGAAGGGTGGCCCGTCCTCTTCTGGCTGTGCCGGGTGGAGATTATAACAGAACATGGCCAAGATGTTCAAATGTTCATAAATGACCAGCATGATCAAATAATAATAATCACAGTAGTTGTCGAGGGTGCAACAAGTCAGCACCTCAGGAGTAAATGTCAGTTGGCTTTTCATAGCCGATCATTAAGAGTATCTCTACAGCTCCTGCTGTCTCTAGAGAGTTGAAAACAGCAGTTCTGGGACAGGTAGCATGTCCTGTGAACAGGTCAGGGTTCCATAGCCGCAGGCAGAACAGTTGAAACTGGAGCAGCAGCAAGGCCAAGTGGACTGGGGACAGCAAGGAGTCATCAGGCCAGGTAATCCTGAGGCATGGTCCTATGGCTCTGTGCCCCCATCTGATAATACCCCTAGACAGGGCCAAACAGGCAGGACATAGCCCACCCACTTTGCCAAAGCACAGCCCCCACACCACTAGAGGGATATCTAGTCTCCAGCTTCATTGACTTTTGCAATTCGTTCCAGTCATTGGCAGCAGAGAACTGGAAGGAAAGGCGGCCAAAGGAGGTGTTGGCTTTGGGGATGACCAGTGAAATATACCTGCTGGAGCGCATGCTATGGGTGGGAGTTGCTAAGGTGACCAGTGCGCTGAGATAAGGCGGGGCTTTACCTAGCAAAGACTTATAGATGACCTGGAGCCAGTGGTTCGGAGGCGGATATGTAGCGAGGGCCAGCCAATGAGAGCATACAGGTCGCAGTGGTGGGTAGTATATGGGGCTTTAGTGACAAAACAGATGGCACTGTGATAGACTACATCCAATTTGCTGAGTAGAGTGTTGGAGGCTATTTTGTAAATGACATTGCCAAAGTCAAGGATTGGTAGGATAGTCAGTTTTACGACGGTATGTTTGGCAGCATGAGTGAAGGAGGCTTTGTTGTGAAATAGTAAGCCAATTCTATTTTTAATTTTGGATTGAAGATGCTTAATGTGAGTCTGGAAGGAGAGTTTACAGTCTAGCCAGACATCTAGGTATTTGTAGTTGTCCACATATTCTAAGTCAGAACCGTCCAGAGTACAGTTGCTAGACGGGCTGAAGGGTGCGGGCAGCGATCGGTTGAAGAGCATGAATTTAGTTTTACTAGCATTTAAGAGCAGTTGGAGGACACGGAAGTAGTGTTTTATGGCATTGAAGTTAGTCTGGAGGTTTGTTCTTAAGGATAGTATTTCCCCTTTGGATGAATTGTGTGCCCATAGTGAACTGCATCAAAATCTGTCATAAATAGCTAATATATGCATATTATAATTAATATTGGATAGAAAACACTCTGAAGTTTCTAAAACCGTTTGAATTATGTCTGTGAGTATAACAACTCACAGGGCAGGCAATCTTGCAAACTAGTTTTGAAATCCTGAAAGTTGGGGCAACTTTGATATCATCGACCCCTCCCTTCCCAACAAGTTATGGAACTGGAAACACTTCCTATGTCTTCCACTAGATGTCCTCATTCAGTAGAAAGTGTAATGGAGCATTTGCTGTGAACTTTGACCTAATGGGAAGGAAAGTGCTAGAGTGTCGCAAAAGATTCATGTGCTTGAAGGAGCGTATGCGTTGGAGTGCTTCGTCTGTTCCAATCAGCCCCAGATGAACTAGGATGGCCCGGTTGGAATGCTATTCGTTTTGTACGTTTATAACATCCTGAAGATTGATTCTGCACTTAGTTTGACCAGTTTCGTCGACCTGTAATATGTAATTTGGAAGTTTTGATGCAAAATTATCCTGGACCAGAAGTAATTTTTGGGGCATTTGAGCTGAAAGTGGTAGCAAATGATGCTACATGGACACTAGAATTGAACATTATGAAACAAAACGATTTATTGTTGAACTAGGACTCCTTGCACTACATTCTGATCGAAGATCATCAAAGGTAAGGGAATATTTATGTTGTAATTTTGCATTTCTGTTGACTCCAACATATCGGAGAAATATTGTTACGTCTGAGCGGCGTCTCAGATTATTGCAATGTTAGGCTTTTTCCGTAACGTAATTTTTTTGGGACACAGCGGTTGCATTAAGAACCAGTGTATCTTTTTAATTATATGTAGAACATGTATCTTTAGTCAAAGTTTATGATGAGTATTTCTGTTATCTGGCGTAGCTTTCTATAATTCCTCCGGACATTTTGGGGAATTTTCTGAACATGGCGTCAATGTAAACCGAGATTTATGGATATAAAATGCATATTATCGAACAAATCATAAATGTACTGTGTAACATGTCATATGACTGTCATCTGATTACGATTTTCAAGAGGTTAGTGAATGATTTTTTTTTATCCTGCTTTTGTCATTTTATCTTTTGTGGTACAAAATGGCTATGTTTTTTCTTTGTTTTGGTGGTGGTCTAACATAAATATATGCTGTGTTTTCGCCGTAAAACATTTTAAAAATCTGACACGCTGGGTAGATGAACAAGGTGTTTATCTTTCATTTGAGGCATTGGACTTGTTAATGTGTGGAGGTTAAATGTTTTTAAGAATATTTTTGCATTCCCTGCGCCACCTTTTCAGCTGAACGGGGGGGTGTAGTTCCTGTAGGGGAACCCATAGGCTTACCTTAACACAGTGTTCAAAATTGAAAAGGTTTGGGATGAGTTGGACCACAGAATGAAGGAAAAATAGCCAACAAGTGCTCAGCTGTCATCAAGCAAAGTGTTGCTATATATTTTTGATTTAACTTTTTTTTTGGTTACTACTGTTCAAACTATGAAATCTGTTATTTCATAGTTTTGATGTCTTCACTATTATTCAACAATGTAGAAAAGAGAAAAATGACAGAAAAACCCTTGAATGAGTGGGTGTCCAAACCTTTGACTGTGTAACGTTCGTATTCCTCCTCTACTGAGGAGGAGTAGCAAGGATCGGAGGACCAATGCTCGGCGTGGTACGTGTTCATCATGAATTTATTAAACACTGAACACTAAAACAAAAATAACAAAGCGAATGACACGAAACGAAACAGTCCTGTCTGGTGACATACACAAAGACAGAAAACATAATCACCCACAACTCAAGGGTGAAAACAGACAAGATCCCACACTGAAGGAGGGAAAAAGGGCTGCCTAAGTATGATACCCAATCAGAGACAATGAAAGACAGCTGCCTCTGATTGGGACCCACACTCGGCCAAACACAAAGAAATAGAGAACATAGAATGCCCACCCAAATCACACCCTGACCTAACCAAACATAGAGAATAACAAGGATCTCTAAGGTCAGGGCGTGACAGTGGCCTATACAATATGGTGGGATTTTACAGGCCTCCCTCTCAGTTTTGAATAGAGTAGCCTATAATATGGTGGGATTTTACAGGCCCCCGCTCCGTATTGAATAGAGTAAGTAGCCTATAATATGGTGGGATTTTACAGGCCCCCGCTCCGTATTGAATAGCGTAAGTAGCCTATAATATTGTGGGATTTTACAGGCCCCCGCTCAGTATTGAATAGAGTAAGTAGCCTATAATATTGTGGGATTTTACAGGCCCCCGCTCTGTATTGAATAGAGTAGCCTATAATATTGTGGGATTTTAGAGGCCCCCGCTCTGTATTGAATAGAGTAGCCTATAATATGGTGGGATTTTACAGGCCCCCGCTCTGTATTGAATAGAGTAGCCTATAATATTGTGGGATTTTACAGGCCCCTGCTCTGTATTGAATAGAGTAGCCTATAATATTGTGGGATTTAACAGGCCCCCGCTCTGTATTGAATAGAGTAGCCTATAATATTGTGGGATTTTACAGGCCCCCGCTCTGTATTGAATAGAGTAGCCTATAAAATGGTGGGATTTTACAGGCCCCCGCTCTGTATTGAATAGAGTAGCCTATAATATGGTGGGATTTTAGAGGCCCCCGCTCTGTATTGAATAGAGTAGCCTATAATATGGTGGGATTTTACAGGCCCCCGCTCTGTATTGAATAGAGTAGCCTATAATATTGTGGTATTTTACAGGCCCCCGCTCTGTATTGAATAGAGTAGCCTATAATATGGAATAGCCTATAATATTGTGGGATTTTACAGGCCCCCGCTCTGTATTGAATAGAGTAGCCTATAATATTGTGGGATTTTACAGGCCCCCGCTCTGTATTGAATAGAGTAGCCTATAATATTGTGGGATTTTACAGGCCCCCGCTCAGTATTGAATAGAGTAAGTAGCCTATAATATGGTGGGATTTTACAGGCCCCCGCTCTGTATTGAATAGAGTAGCCTATAATATGGTGGGATTTTACAGGCCCCCGCTCTGTATTGAAGAGAGTAGCCTATAATATTGTGGTATTTTACAGGCCCCCGCTCAGTATTGAATAGAGTAGCCTATAATATTGTGGTATTTTACAGGCCCCCTCTCTGTATTGAATAGAGTAGCCTATATTATTGTGGGATTTTACAGGCCCCCGCTCAGTATTGAATAGAGTAGCCTATAATATTGTGGTATTTTACAGGCCCCCTCTCTGTATTGAATAGAGTAGCCTATAATATTGTGGGATTTTACAGGCCCTGTATTGAATAGAGTAGCCTATAATATTGTGGGATTTTACAGGCCCCTGCTCTGTATTGAATAGAGTAGCCTATAATATTGTGGGATTTTACAGGCCCCCGCTCTGTATTGAATAGAGTAGCCTATAATATGGTGGGATTTTACAGGCCCCCGCTCTGTATTGAATAGAGTAGCCTATAATATGGTGGGATTTTACAGGCCCCCGCTCTGTATTGAATAGAGTAGCCTATAATATTGTGGGATTTTACAGGCCCCCGCTCTGTATTGAATAGAGTAGCCTATAATATTGTAGGATTTAACAGGCCCCCGCTCTGTTTTGAATAGAGTAGCCTATAATATTGTGGGATTTTACAGGCCCCCGCTCTGTATTGAAGAGAGTAGCCTATAATATTGTGGTATTTTACAGGCCCCCTCTCTGTATTGAATAGAGTAGCCTATAATATTGTGGGATTTTACAGGCCCCCGCTCTGTATTGAAGAGAGTAGCCTATAATATTGAATAGAGGATTTTACAGGCCCCCGCTCTGTATTGAATAGAGTAGCCTATAATATTGTGGGATTTTACAGGCCCCCGCTCCGTATTGAATAGAGTAAGTAGCCTATAATATGGTGGGATTTTACAGGCCCCCGCTCTGTATTGAATAGAGTAGCCTATAATATTGTGGGATTTTACAGGCCCCCGCTCTGTATTGAATAGAGTAGCCTATAATATTGTGGGATTTTACAGGCCCCCGCTCAGTATTGAATAGAGTAGCCTATAATATTGTGGGATTTTATAGGCCCCCGCTCTGTATTGAATAGAGTAGCCTATAATATGGTGGGATTTTAGAGGCCCCCGCTCTGTATTTAATAGAGTAGCCTATCATATTGTGGGATTTTACAGGCCCCCGCTCTGTATTGAATAGAGTAGCCTATAATATTGTGGGATTTTACAGGCCCCCGCTCTGTATTGAATAGAGTAGCCTATAATATGGTGGGATTTTACAGGCCCCCGCTCTGTATTGAATAGAGTAGCCTATAATATGGTGGGACTTTACAGGCCCCCGCTTCGTATTGAATAGAGTAGCCTATAATATGGTGGGATTTTTTTCATTGGTTGCTGTAGCACCTTCAGCACCCCTACTTCCCGTGGCTATGGTGAGGACATTTTATTTCTCACATGTAGCCTACTAACCAATCATGTAATTGATTGAGCTGAAGAAGATACGTGTCAAATTGCTTTGGTAACGTTAACAAAATAAAGACCTTTAAAGATGGAAGAAAAGAGCAGGAAGGGAAGCGCTTCTAAGGTACACAATCATAGATTTTGGTTGACAGAAGCTGCTAAGGTACACAATAGTAGATTTTGGTAGACAGAAGGTGCACCCTGGTAAAAGGGGTGAATTGGTCATCAGAAAGAAAGGAGGACCAAGGCACTCTTCATATCATTAATTAAAATGCCTTTATTTGTATGGCATGTTCAATAGAAACAAAGTTTAAAAACTCCGACTCATTTCAGCTGCATGGCCTTCGTCTAGGTATGCAAAGAAATAATAATACAATGTTCTCTTTTGAACAGCTTTTTCCAATCAGCCCTGATTTGAAGAGGGAGTGGTTACAGAATTTGTTGGACAACACCTACTGTACACATTAAAAAGTGAAATACTATAGATATGTTATCAAGAAATTGAACACAAAGCTAGAAGCATCAGAACACCTCGAAAGGTAGATCTAAACTTAAATATGACTGGGCAAAGTGGCAAGAATAGGAGAGCAATATATTCCATAGTACACTAGAACACAGCAAAACAAAAACAGTCTAAACATAGCTGAGGGCAATAGAGCAAAATGTCCACTAGATGACAACAAATGGACCCATCACGACCCTACAAGAAGAATCCATCTTCATTTAAACCTGGCTACTTAGTGGCCTGTTTTTTTGTAAATCCCAAACTTTCCCTTTGGTTTAGCTGTTTAAGACGGTCCCCTTTTCTAATTGAGCTTATGACTAGTGGCTCTGGGACGACTTGGCGTAGTAGCGTATCGCTTTGGATGATTCCTCAATTCTTTTAAATTATTCTTTTAATGTTCTCTGCTTCAGTGCTGTATTTTGTAACAAAGTACACTCTCTGATGTATCACAAGGCTCTCCCCTTCGCAACAAGTTCTCTCTGTCAAGTAATCCAGCCCTTATACCTGCATCTTTCAGGACCTGAGCGATGTAGCCTCTATTCAAGAAGCGATTCTCCAATTCAGCAGATTTGACACTGTAGTCTGTTTCCTGAATGCACATTCTGTGGACTCTTTGGAATTGGCCATATGGAATGTTCTCTTTTAGCCTTCTGGGTGAAAGCTGTCTGCCCTCAGAATGGTGTTCCATCTGTAGGCTTCCTAAAGATTGATGTGTGCAAAATACGTTTGTCATTTTTACTGATGTCAAGGTCCAGAAAATATATTTTCATCCTTGCTGTACTCAATAGTTAGTTTGTGTAACGGTTTTCTTGAGTTGAAGGAGAGGCGGACCAAAACGCAGCTTGGTTATTATTCATGGTTCTTTAATAAAGAAACTATACATGAATAGACAACAAAACAAGAAATGTGAAAAACCAAAACAGCCCTATCTGGTGCAAACACAGAGACAGGAACAATCACCCACCAAAACCCAACACCAAACAGGCTACCTAAATATGGTTCCCAATCAGAGACAATGACTAACACCTGCCTCTTATTGAGAACCATATCAGGCCAAACACAGAAACAGACAAACTAGACACACAACATAGAATGCCCACTCAGATCACACCCTGACCAAACAAAACATAGAAACATACAAAGCAAACTATGGTCAGGGTGTGACAGTTTGATGTTAGGGTTAATACTGTTAAGGTATTGATGGAAGGAAATTAGTTCATCTTCTGAGCCAGACCAGAACAGGCAAACATCATCAATATAGCAATCCTGAAAGACAAAGATGTCATTATTAAGAGTCCCTTCAGTCAGGGAGACAATGTGGGAGGCATCTCAGTCTTGCTGACCAGACCGGACACATCGCGTGCGCGAGTTTTGCAAAATAAATTTAGAAATCCATGTTATTCAATTATTGCATCCACACTGCTCGCGCACGGCAACGAGCGTCTGCAACGCCAAGGACTAAATAGAACATGGAACCCAAACCGGCTGCGAGCGTGCGCCATCGTACGCCATCGTGCATACATTTATGTTGTGTCCCCCCCCTCCCCCACACCAAACGCGATCACGACATGCAGGTTAAAATATCAAAACAAACCCTGAACCAATGACATTAATTTGGGGACAGGTCGAAAAGCATTAAACATGTATGGCAATTTAGCTAGTTAGCTTGCACATATTTGAACCTGCGTGTCGTGATCGCGTTTGGTGTGGGGGGTCAAAATCAATGTATGCACGATGGCGCAGGTCGGGTACTCAAGAAATGGTGCATAGCTGCTCCTTGTTCATGTTCGATGGTGTGTATAGAGACTCCACATCCACGCTGACTAAAAAGGAAGCTTATACGTATATTGTTCAATTCCTTCATTTTGTTCAACACATCTGTGGTGTCTTGAAGATGGGCTGGGAGTGACGTCACAAAAGGCTTAATAAAGTCATCAATGTACTTAGAGATGGGTTCTGTCAGACTTTCATTACCACTAATGGCTGGTCTGCTGGGGGATTTTCAAGATTCTTGTGGACTTTTGAAAGAAGATAAAAAGAAGCCAGACTGTCATTGAAAATAAATTTGAACTCATTGTCTGAAATGTAACCATTCTCCTTATGCTACAGTGAGGATCCCTTTCAATTCTGTTTTAGGTATTCTGTGGGGTTGAAGGTAAGAGATTGGTAGATTTCCTCATTGTCTAATTGACGGTAGGCTTCTGTCACATATTTGTCTTTACTCCACACTACTGTAGCGCCACCTGTCTGCTTTTTTTTTAACCACAATCCCTCCATTTTTGTACAATGATTCAACTGCATCCTTCTCTTTCTTTGAAAGGTTATGTCATGTTTGGTTAATTTACACTTAAACAGATTCTCCAACACAAAATTCACCTTCTTGGCAAATGTATTTAGTGTGGCATTCTGGGCGATGGGACAAAAGGTGGACTTGGGCTTAAAAGGTGTTTTAGAGGGAACAGAAACTGCCTGACCTGAGACACTGGTGTCTGTACTTGGACAGATGTTTTGCTTGTACCAGGCCTTCAGATGTAGATTCCTGTAGAAACTCAATAGGTCAATCTTCGTATTGAACTCATTAGTTGAGTATGTGGGGGCAAAGGACAGTCCTTTAGACAAGACCCTTACGCAATCATCAGAAAGGGGTTCTCCAGAAATGTTGATCACAGCCTTGTTCTGGTCCTGCTCCGTGTGGTTGGATAGTCTTGATTTCTTCCTCCCCCTCCGCGTTGGCCTCTTCTGCATCATCTCCCTCTCTTGTTGGGGAACCTGCGTTGCTCCTCTTCCTGATCTAAAACATCTTGGGAGTAGCCGGCCTCTGACGCTTTAGAGTGACCCTCATCGTCACTGCTTGTAAAGTTGAAAGAGACAGATCTAGGCTTCCTCCTCTGCGGATGTGATTCTGAACTCTTGCAGGTTGGTTTTCTTAAGGCAAAGACCTTGCCATCTCTATAGTCTACTTCATCTCTTCTAAATGTTTTTAGCTTGTCTGGCTTCAATGTCAGAGTGAATGTGTCTACTTTCTCTTTCAAGATCTCATCACATTGTACTTTGTTAGAATTATCACTGTGTTCTGTGATTTTCCTTTTTAATTCTTACATTTCTGTTTGGACTAATTGTGCTCGATTTAAAAGTAGCATTAGGTCAAAAGAACACTTGTTGAGAATAGCCTCCCATTTATCAGTACTGATTGGAAAAAGCTGTTCAAAAGAGGACATTGTACTATCATTTCTTTGTACACCCCGATGAAGGCCATGCAGCCGAAATGCGTCAGAGTTTGTGAACTTTGTTCCCATTGAACATGCCATACATATAAAGACATTTTAATTAATTATAGGAAGAGTGCTTTTCTTTTTGATGACCTTTAAATATGGACTTTTTGTCCACTACAGATAATTGTTGAGCTTGAATATATATTTTACCCTCTGTGAATATGCCATTCACACACACATAATGAACAATGTATTCTCAGCTGAGCTTGACAGCAAAAAATCATCTTGATGGATCTAACACCCCCAGGCTTTTCAGATAATGGGGTCAAGAAAATAGCAGCCTTGAAAGCAGTAGTAGTAAACCAGTAGTAAAATTGGCAGAATTACTTGCAACAATATCAAAGCCATTCTATCTGAAAATGTCAACAATTACAAATGTAGCTACAGGTATAAGCCTATGTGATGGCAACCTGTTGTAGCCCCTTTGCCTAACTGATGTCAATGGTGCCTATCTACGGCCTCTACACCTTCTTCTTTCCTGTTGTCTTCTACACGCTGTTTGGCACAGGAAGACATGTCTCCACTGGTAATATACACCTTTATGGTTAATGTATATGGATAAAACACACTGCGGCTTTGTGAGACTGGCTTTGAATCCGGGTCTCCGGGTCTCCTCCACCCATAAGACTGTGTTAGCCACCTGAGCTAAAGCCAAAGTTACTCATCTTAGTTTTTTTGTTTTCATTTTATTTATTCACAAAAAGTTTTGGGATTGATTTGCACTTTTTGCACCAAATTATGTTCATCTCTAGGAGATGATCCCCACAGTATGATGCTGCCATCTCATGGTTCACCTTCGGGATGGTGCCAGGTTTACTCCAGATGTGACTCTTGGCATTCAGACCAAAGAGTTCCATCTTGGTTTCATCAGACCAGAGAATCAGGGGCAGTATTGAGTAGCTTGGATGAAAGGTGCCCAGAGGTGCCAAGAGTAAACGGCCTGCTCCTCAGTCTCAGTTGCTAATATATGCATATTATTACTATTGGATAGAAAACACTCTAAAGTTTCTAAAACTGTTTGAATGATGTCTGTGAGTATAACAGAACTCATATGGCAGGCAAAAATCAAAATAGGAAGTGTTTGAGGTTGGTCAATTTTCAACCCAGGCCCTATTGAATTCACAGTGGGATATGAATGAAGTTGCAGAAACTTGAATGAGGCTTCTACTGTGTTGTGGGACTGAATAAGAGCTGAATGAGTCAGGTTACGGGCAGAGAGCCATTTCCTGGTCATGAGCATTCCTCATGATATCGCCCTGCGTTCCATTGCTCCTCTAGACACAAAGGATTTCTCCGGTTGGAACTTTATTGAAGATTTATGATAAAAACATCCTAATGATTGATTCGATACTTAGTTTGAAATGTTTCTTCGACCTGTATTATAACTTCTTGAAGTTTTTGTCCGAAGTAATGCACGAGCGTTTGGATATATGTACCTAACGCGCTAACAAAAGTAGCTATTTGAACATAAATAACGGACATTATCGAACAAATCAAGCATTTATTGTGGAACTGCAATTCCTGGGAGTGCATTCTGATGAAGATCATCAAAGGTAAGGGAATATTTATAATGTGATTTCTGGTTTCTGTTGACTCCAACATGGCGGCTAATTTGATTATTTCTCTGAACGCCGTCTTTTTAAAAATCTGACACAGCGGTTGCATTAAGGAGAGGTATATCTATAATTCCATGTGTATAACTTGTATTAACATCTACATTTATGATGAGTATTTGTGTTGAATTGATGTGGCTCTCAGCAAAATCACTGGATGTTTTTGGAACTAGTGAATGTAAACTCAGATTTTCTTTGATATAAATATGAACTTTATCAAACAAAACATACATGTATTGTGTAACATGAAGTCCTATGAGTGTCATCTGATGAAGATCATCAAAGGTTAGTGATTAATTGTGATTACCTGTGATTATTTGTGATTATTTGTGCTTTTTGTGACTCCTCTCTTTGGCTGAAAAAAGGTTTTTCTTTGGCTTGGAGGTGACCTAACATAATAGTTTGTGGTGTGTTCGCTGTAAAGCCTATTTGAAATCGGACACTGTGGTGGGATTAACAACAAGATTACCTTTAAAACGGTATACGATACATGTACAGTATGTTTGAGGAATTTTAATTTGGAGATTTCTGGTGTTTTGAATTTGGCGCCCTGCACTTTCACTGGCTGTTGTCATACCATCCCGTTAACGGGATTGCAGCCCTAAGAAGTTTTAAAGGGGATGCCTAGTCAGTTGCACAACTGAATGCATTCAACCGAAATGTGTCTTCCTCGTTTAACCCAACCCCTCTGAATAAGATGGGTACGGGGGGCTGCCTTAATCGACGTCCACATCTTAAGTTGTTGCTGGGGGTCAACTGCCTTGCTTATTACACTCACCAAAGGGAGAGGTAGAATTGTTATAACCAGAGTCATAGATAGATAGATAGACGGTATATGACTGGTTATAACCAAGTAAACTCACAATATTGTAAACATAAAGTTGGTAGACTTACAATATATGTAAACATTCGCACAATAATATTGTTTTCCTCAGGGCTGGACAGGGTGAGCAACACAGATCTACAGACCTTTAGAGAACCACAAGGTGAGCGGACTTCTGTACACATTGAAGAGACCTTTCTGTCTGTAATATTAATCACAATGCAGTAATTCCAGATATTCCTGATGCAGTACCATAGTGCCAGACAGTGATCAATGTTGATTTGTCACCTTGTCCCTTTGAACACACACCTGCTAACTAACTTGAGTTGAATGAGCTTATTGTAAGCCAATCTGGATAAGAGCGTCTGCTAAGTTATTACAGTGTTGTGCATTTTTATGCAGTGACTTGTTCCATCTACCCTCCCCTTTAAAAAAAAGAAACACCTTACAAGTGAGGTTTGGGATGGGTGCCCTGTTTTAACCTGACTCGCTCTCTCCTTAGTGTCCTGTTAACCTGACTACTCTATTTCTGTCACACCCTGATCTGTTTCACCTTGTGATTGTCTCCACCCCCCTCCAGGTGTCACCCATCTCCCTCCATATTCCCAGTGTATTTATTCCTGTGGTCTGTCTGTTGCCAGTTTGTCTTGTCAAGCTTACCAGTGTGTTTTTTACCAAGCTCCTGTTTTCCTAGTCTCTTATTTCTAGTCCTCCCGGTTCTGACCTCTTGCCTGCCCTGACACTAAGCCCGCCTGCTTGACCATTCAGCCTGCCCTGACCTCTTGCCTGCCCTGACACTAAGCCCGCCTGCCTGGCCATTCAGCCTGCCCTGACCTCGAGCCTGCCTGCCGCCCTGTACCGTTTGGACTCTGACCTGCTTTATGAACTTTTGCCTGTCCTCAACCTGCCTCTTGCCTGCTCCTTATTGTTTAATGAATATCAGACTTGAACCATCTGCCTCCTGTGTCTGCATCTGGGTCTCGCCCAGTGTCATTATAATCTTTCCGCTCTCCCTAGTGACCTGTTAAAACCTCTTGATGCTATGGGGGCGCTATTTCATTTTTGGATAAATAGACGTGCCCGTTTTAAGCGCAATATTTTGTCACAAAAAGATGCTTGACTATGCATATAATTGATAGCTTTGGAAAGAAAACACTCTGACGTTTCCAGAACTGCAAAGATATTCTCTGTGGGTGCCCTAGAACGGGAGCTACAGGCAAAACCAAGATGAAACGGCATCCAGGAAACCAGCAGGATTTTTGAGGCTCCATTTTCCATTGTCTCCTTATATGGCTGTGAATGCGAGAGGAATGAGCCTGCCCTTTCTGTCGTTTCCCCAAGGTGTCTGCAGCATTGTGACGTATTTGTAGGCATATCATTGGAAGATTGACCATAAGAGACTACATTTTCCAGGTGTCCGCCCGGTGTCCTCCGTCGAAATTGGTGCGTCTTTTTCAGCTGCTGGTATTTTTCCATGCGATTCTGAGGGGAAAGCAGGCTTCCACGAACTGCATATCAATGAAGAGATATGTGAAAAAACACCTTGAGGATTGATTCCAAACAACGTTTGCCATGTTTCGGTCGATATTATGGAGTTAATTCAGAAAAAGTTTGACGTTTTGGTGACTGAATTTTCGGTTCGTTTCGGTAGCCAAATGTGATGTACAAAACGGAGCGATTTCTCCTACACAAAGATTCTTTCAGGAAAAACTGAACATTTGCTATGTAACTGAGAGTCTCCTCATTGAAAACATCCGAAGCTCTTCAAAGGTAAATGATTTTATTTGGTTATCTGGTTTTTGTGAAAATGTTGCGTGCTAAATGCTACTCAAAATGCTAAGCTAGCTTAGCATATTCTTACACAAATTAGTGATTTGCTATGGTTCAAAAGCATATTTTGAAAATCTGAGATGAAAGTGTTGTTAAGAAAAGGCTAAGCTTGAGAGCAGGTGCATTATTTTCATTTTATTTGCGATTTTCAGAAATCGTTAATGTTGCGTTATGCTAATGAGCCTGAGGCTTTATTCACGATCCCGGATCCGGGGTGGGGAGTATCAAGAGGTTAACCTAACTACTGCGTCTCTCTCTCCCTCCTTATTGCTACGAGGCGCCTGGTTTAAAGATCCTGATGTACAATGGGCCCATATACTACGGCAACCGCAGCTTCTTCCGAGAGGACATGAGTCTTATGCCGGGTCTCACCTGGGAGAGGATCTCCAGTCGAGAGAAGGTCAGGGAGACCCTGGAGAAGAGGGAGAGAGAAGCTGTCAACTCTGTGGTGAGACTACCCACTGTATCTGGGCTCGATCACATACTGTACATAAGAAAAGACAGCTGCAACTCTTTCAACATTATCTTCTGTAACTTACTGGTAATCTAGCTCCTCCCAGTTGCATAGGTTCCGGTGTATTCGACTCACATGTCGTCGATGATTCTCGAGGGAGCTCGGGTGGCCTCGGAAAAACAGCGTTTGGGGACTTCCGGATTCCTTCAGAGGTGAGCGAGGCACAGTGAATGGTGTGACCTAGGCCAGACCTCGTCTCACTCCTTCGTTCCCGTAGACGTCCACCAATCCTAATGGTGAGGGCATCGAGGTCCACCGGTAACTCCAGAGCAGCTCGTCGTTTATCACCTCTGATCATCTGTGAAGGAAGGTATCAAATAGGGAATCCAGATTCCAGGCACTCTCGGCGGCCAACGTGCGATAGTCTGCCACGCTACGGGAGTCTTGGAGTAATTCCAGTAGTTTTCGGGCCACCTCTCTCCCGGATACCGGAGAACCGAATACCTTCCTCACCTCTGCCATGAGGTCTTCCAGATCATGACAAATAGCGGATTGTTGCTCCCAAACTGCTGTAGCCCAGGATAGTAGACAGATTACTGGGTGGTTGGGAGGTCTGAGGTGGAGGGCTGCCTATGAGCTAACGCACTGATTTGTTCCATAATAGCCTTTGGTCGTGGCATTCCGTCATGGAACGAAGCCCTTCCAAAAGGTCCAGCAGTAGCTCCTCATGCCTCCTAATGGTGGCTTCTTGCAGGGAGACAGCGTGGCGGAGCTGGTCCAAGTTTGCTGGGTCTGTCATGGCAAGTTCGTACATTAAGGACACAGGAGGAGACCCAGATGCAGACACGGGAGGCAGATGGTTTGAGTCTCAGATATTCATTATAATCCAAGGGGCAGGCAAGAGAATGGTCGTGGCCAGGCAAAAGATCAGAGGTCAGAGTCCGGGAGGTACAGAGTGGCGGGCAGGCTCAAGGTCAGGGCAGGCAGTATGGTCAGACAGGCGGGTTCAGAGTCAAGGCAGGCAAGGGTCAAAAACCTGGAGGACTAGCAAAAGAGCGATAAGAAAAAGAAGGCGCACAAAAAAATACGCTGGTTGACTTGACAAGACGAACTTGCAACAGACAAACAGGGAACACAGAAATAAATACCCAGGGACTAATGGGGAAAACAGGTGACACCTGGAGGTGGGTGGAGACAATCGCAAAGACAGGTGAAACAGATCAGGGCGTGACACATACTGTACTTGATTTGCCTCAGAAGTCTTCAAAAAATGACAGTTGATATCTTGTGAGTAGGCCTAGAACTGTGAGCGTTCTGCACTAGCATACTGGATGTTGAGCTGTCACAGGGCCTTTCTAGTGGTACCAGCATAGTCTAGAACAGTGTTTCCCCCACATCCTCGAGCCCTGGACTAGAGGTTGCATAGTGCTACACTAGGTATCAGCAACTCCAGTCCTCGGGGGCCTGATCAATGCCACACTTTGGCCCGAGCTAACACGCCTCACTCCAATAAATCAACTAATCATGATCTTCAGTTTAAAATGCCATTGGTTTCATCAGCTGTGTTAGCTAGGGATGGGGGAAAAGTGTGACACCACTCTGGCCCCAGAGGACTGAAGTTTCCCCATCCCTGTACAACATAATCCTATTACCTTCACATGATAAAACCCTGTGGCAAAACCCTATGTGGAGTTCAACACAGGGCAAACCAAACAAACTAGGTATTTGCTTACTTGTTGTTGGATGCCCATGCATGGAAGTTATTCATGTTAACCATGGCATATTTCAAAGAACCCTCTACACAGTAGCCCCCTTCAGGTTTTCTTCCTTTAAAAAGCTCAAGGAGTGTTTTACTATTTGGCAGGCATGCAGGAAGGAAGTAGCCCACTTCAATTAAAGTGCCTGGTGGTACACAACACTCACTCTGGCCAGGTGTTTATGAAAGCGACAATATCTCTCTAGCAGACCTCAATTCCACTCCACTCACGCCAACACACACAAACACACCAAACTAATTTATAACTTAGACACGCACACACACACATAGCGTGCATGTGACCAAACCACTCATCGTACAATGGAAATAAGACCGCAAATTAGGACCTCAAATAAAATAACAGAAGGCCTATTTCACCCAGTATCATATTCAATCGTACAAGGAGCAACTCTTTACCAACTAACCACAAGTGATGTTGCTCGGTTTTGCCAATGGTACAGCGTATAGACTTGTGACATGATATACAATTAAACAACAAGGCCAGAGGGGGTGTGGTATATGGCCAATATATGGCCAATATACCACAGATAAGGGCTGTTCTTATGTACGACGCAAAGCGGAGTGCCTGGATACAGCCCTTAGCCGTGGTATATCGGCCATATACCACCAACCAAAGGTGCCTTATTGCTAGTTTATACTAGTTACCAACGTAATTAGAGCAGAACAATTAATGGCTTTGTCATACCTGTGGTATACGGTCTGATATACCACGGCTGTCAGCCAATCAGCATTCAGGGCTGGAACCACCCATTTTATAATAACAAACAACAGACTCAAATCAATCTCGGATTTCAGCATTTACGTACTAGCCATATTCTCTCATGGTCAAAATAACCCTACTACGGCTACAACTACTCCCCACAGCAGTAGATGATTCCAGGACTTAGCTAGAATATTGAGTGTGATCAATGATGTTTTTGGTTGTTTTTGATGGAGGTTTTTGGTTTTATAACAGTGAATAGAATCCATGCACCTCTCGGTCATTACTCTACTTCGTCGAGAAGAATTCATACAGTTTGCAACCTACAGTATAACAGGAGAAACGGAAAATGCGATTCCTCAAAATCAGGTCCATAAACTTAACCATTACATTTTAATAATAAAAAATATACATTTTCATAATTTAACTGTAGAAAACTGAACTTGACATTAGGGACAAAACAGTACTAGATTTCTATAGACAATCATTATTCAGGTCTCTGGTTCCACCTTGTGGTCAAATAGTATAACGGCAGCATGTAAGGAGATATCACACAGTTTCACTAACATTCATGCAAAATAATAGAAAAAGTATGACTGCTTGAATTCATCATGAAGAGAATACATTCATCTATATCACGTTGAATACTGAATTGTATCATGGGTGACCTGCCTGGATTTATCATTATTACATTGGCAGGACATCATGCTCTGGTAGGTGTCCATGATTATTTACATTTACATTTGAGTTATTTAGCAGACGCTCTTATCCAGAGCGACTTACAGGAGTGCAATACAAACAGATCATTACAGTTCTTTGTATAAAAAAAGACAGCAAGTTCATGAAATTCATCAATCAAAATGCTTTTCATGAAGAGTGCAAAAATAGAAAAGCATATTATAGGTAAACCTACATTTCATTTCAAAGGAAGTAAGTCTTTGATTGGTTGGAAGAGCTGCAGCTAGATGAAAAGATGTTTGGATGGCATGAATTCAGGACAATATTCAGAATGTCAGTCTCCATAAAGTAAAGTTCATATTGTGATCTCAGACCATGGATGTGTCCCAAATAGCACAGTATTTCCTATACAAAAGCATTGCACTATATAGGGAGCCATAAACAGACCATGATGTTTTATTAAACTAGGGAAGTCCGTTAAGAACAAATTCTTATTTACAATGATGGCCTAGGAACAGTGAGTTAACGACAGTTTTCTTTTTACCTTGTCACCTCGGGATTCAATCTAGCAACCTTTCAGTTACTGGTCCGACGCTCTAAACACTAGACTCTAACCACTAGGCTACCTGTCGCCCCATTAAATTGGCAAACCCCATGATAGACAGGTTTGCCACGTAAATATTGAACAGTGATAACTTTGTCCAGAGTATGAGTGGAAGGATATCATATGCTCCTCAAAGAGCAAGAGGGTTTAAGTCAGGTAATTAAAGTAATCAGGAGGGAGAAGACCTTACACTTCAGTACTATGGCATGACTCACACTTTGGCAGAGTCTGTTAATACCATAGTTAGTTAGAGGACTCTAGATTGATAAAATCTGTTTTGGCATGGACATTGCCCTTGAGTGCTTCCGTCATTTTAAAAGCAGTCAACTAGGTGGGACTTCTTCCAGGTCACCAGGAGGGCTCAGCCAATGAATTATGCTCGTGAGCAAAACATTCATTCGCAGTATGCACCCTTTCTGTTTGCAGTGGTGGAAAAAGTACCCAATATGTTAATAAAAGTAATGATACCTTAATACAAAATGACTCAAGTAAAAGTCACACAATAAAATTCTACTTGAGTAAAAGTCAAAGTATTTGGTTGAAAATATACTTAGTTATCAAAAGTAAATGTAATTGCTAAAATAAAGTAAAAGAAAAAGTATAAATCATTTCAAATTCCTTATTAAGCAAAGCAAATTTTCTAGTTTTTATTTAATTTATGGATAGCCAGGGGCACGTTCCAACACTTAAACATAATTTACAAACGAAGCATGTGTGTTTAGTGAATCCGCCAGATCAGAGGCAGTGAATTGGACCATTTTCCTGTCCTGCTAAGCATTCAAAATGTACTTTGGGATGTCAAGGAAAATGTATGGAGTAAAAAGTACAATATTTTCTTAACGAATGTAGTCAAAAATATAATTAGTAAAGTACAGATACACCAAAAAAACTTAAGTAGTACTTTAAAGTATTTTTACTTAAGTACTTTACACCACTGTTAGTTCTGTTCTGTTTGCCAACAGAAGTAGTAAAATAAGAAAATGTAAAACTTAAAAACATATCCCAGTTTGCCTATTTGCTTATGGTCTTTTACATTACATTTACATTTAAGTCATTTAGCAGACGCTCTTATCCAGAGCGACTTACAAATTGGTGAATTCACCTTCTGACATCCAGTGGAACAGCCACTTTACAATAGTGTCTTGTCTACACCTAGCGACCTGTTTTTTTTAGATGATATAAGCAAAAAATATGACATTTTATTTGGAATGGCAAGCCAGACACAATTAAAATAGCCTATTTATATAATGAAAATGAATTCGGAGGGCAGAAATGATTCATTTTAAAGCATTAGACCTCTCACTAAATGCGTCAGTCATACAAAAGTTATACTTAAATCCGAACTGGTTCGCTAGCAAATTAGTAAGAATGTCTCACCCCATGTTCAAGAATGGACCTTTTCCCTTTATTCAGACTACCACCTCTCACTTTCGGTTATTTGAATATCATTCTAATCTTCAAAATATTGTTCTTTTTAAAACAAGCCATAGAAAGTTGGTTGCAATTTCAGTTTAGTCCTCCAGAAAAGACAGAACAAATAATACAACAAATATTGGTTAAACTCAAATATACTAATTGCTAAAAAAAAATATAAAAAAATATATTGATAAAATAAGAAGGTATAATCTTTGTCAATTATGTCATAAATAGGACTGGTGGAGTTGTCACACATGCAGCTAACAAAAATATGTCTGCTCAACCCAAAATTACAACCAACTAATTGCAGCATTAAATGGAAGAGGCAAGTGGAAGGGGGAAAAAGTAAGGAACTTGTCGGTCGTCCCTGCATTAAAGACCACATTTGGTTAAAGAAAATAAGTAAAAAAGCATACCAGTTTCATAAGGACCAAAAAATATATAAATAAATGTTTTTGCCTCAATGGTGCTGCCCCTGCGCTCACAGATGTCATAATGGGACATATAGAAAGATCACGTCTCTACCATCCTCTACGCTGGAAACACACCTTGACCAAAGCCTGACGAAGGAGCACAGACAAAGGAGATGCTCATTGGCTTGGTTCTTCACTTTCAATGTTTGTTTCCACACATTCACTGTGTCCACAACGAATGCTGTGGTGGTGACCAAGAATCAGAGGGGGTACAAAGTACATGAGGATGGCTGGGGGTTTATGTCCCTCGTCCGGGAGTCATCCTGTCTGGGTTGGCGCCCCCCTTGGGTTGTGCCATGGCGGAGATCTTTGCGGGCTATACTCAGCTTTGTCTCAGGATGGTAAGTTGGTGGTTGAAGATATCCCTCTAGTGGTGTGGGGGCTGTGCTTTGGCAAAGTGGGTGGGGTTATATTCTTCCTGTTTGGCCCTGTCCGGGGGTGTCCTCGGATGGGGCCACAGTGTCTCCTGACCCCTCCTGTCTAAGCCTCCAGTATTTATGCTGCAGTAGTTTATGTGTCAGGGGGCTGGGGTCAGTTTGTTATATCTGGAGTACTTCTCCTGTCCAATTCGGTGTCCTGTGTGAATCTAAGTGTGCGTTCTCTAATTCTCTCCTTCTCTCTCTCGGAGGACCTGAGCCCTAGGACCATGCCCCAGGACTACCTGACATGATGACTCCTTGCTGTCCCCAGTCCACCTGGCCGTGCTGCTGCTCCAGTTTCAACTGTTCTGCCTTATTATTATTCGACCATGCTGGTCATTTATGAACATTTGAACATCTTGGCCATGTTCTGTTATAATCTCCACCCGGCACAGCCGGAAGAAGACTGGCCACCCCACATATGCTCTCTCTAATTCTCTTTCTTTCTCTCTCTCGGAGGACCTGAGCCCTAGGACCATGCCCCAGGATTACCTGACTGGCCACCCCACATAGCCTGGTTCCTCTCTAGGTTTCTTCCTAGGTTTTGGCCTTTCTAGGGAGTTTTTCCTAACCACCGTGCTTCTACACCTGCATTGCTTGCTGTTTGGGGTTTTAGACTGGGTTTCTGTACAGCACTTTGAGATATCAGCTGATGTACGAAGGGCTATATAAATAAATTTGATTTGATTTGGACATTTTACATTTGTTCTTAAAACCCGAAACAGCTTTTTCCTGCCATCTATAATCATTACGCTTCATATATCTAAAAAATATGTATATTTTACTGGTTACTTAGCATACCCTCTTGAGCAGTCTGTATTCTCCTGACTGGTGATACATATTATTCTCAGAATCTCTGCTAAAACCTGGGTAAAAGATTGAAAGGAATATGAGTCTTATTCAGTGCATTTAGTTATTGCGTTCTTTTCTAAAGTATACAAACCTTGTCAGCAGGCATGCCAGCTACTCTAGCTTGATTGAAATCCTGAAATGGCTTCTCGTTGTTAGCTAGTTATGAGGTTGGGGGAGAGGTTCCCAATCTGAATTAGCTAAAGCCAACCTCATAAAAATCATTGGTGGCTAGTAGTAATACAGAGAAACAATTACATACACAAAATATAATCCGAGGGGGGAACATGCCCTTGTGCCCCCGATGGGCATGACACCTCTGTTGGTGATGACAAAAAATGGCTGCTCAGTGTAACAAAAATAAAAACCTCAGTTTTAAAACCTCAAGTGATAGCTTGTAGAACCTGTTTCAGTTACTAGACATGCATTTGAGTCTGTTCTTGAAGTAAAAAAGGGAATTTTTTATTTGGACAGTATCCGATGAGGAGTAGCGGAACTTGGCGTAGGCCTTCTCACTGTGCGACTTGCCCCATGGCAACTTGATCTTAGATGCATGGTTTATGATGATGTCATCACAGGAAGCTATGTGGAGGATCCCAAGCCCGTCGATGAAGAACTCTGAGGATGCAATAAAAGATTTTTACAATTTGATCACAAAAGGAATGTCTTGTTTTCTTGTTGCAGACTTTCAGTGACAAGTCACAGTTTATGTTCTCAGTCTAGAAGGTTTCACTTATTAAATCAAATTGTATTTGTGACATGGTTCGTAAACAACAGGTGTAGACTAAAAGTGAAATGCTTAGATTTGGCCTTGTGTTCTAGGTCATTGTCCAAGGTGAATTAATCTCCCAGTGTCTGTTGGACGGCAGACTGAACCTAGTTTTCCAATAGGATTGTGCTTAGCTCCATCCAATTTAATTTTTATAATAAAACTCCCCAGCCCTTAATGATTACAAGCATACCCATAACATGATGCAGCCACCACCATGCTTGAAAATATGGAGAGTGGTACTCAGTAATGTATTGTATTTGCCCAAACATAAAACGTTGTATTCAGGACAAAAACCTCAATTGCTTTGCCACATTTATTTTGCAGTATTACTTTAGTGCCATGTTGCAAACATATTTTGGAATATTTGTATTCTGTACAGGCTTCCTTCTTTTTACTATGTCAATTAGGTTAGTATTGTGGAGTAACAACAATTTTTTTTTAAATCCATCCTCAGTTCTCATATCACAACAACCATCAAACAATGTAAACATTTTAAAATCCCCATTGACCTCATGGTGAAATCCCTGAGAAGTTTCCTTCCTCTTTGGCAACTGAGTTAGGAAGGATACTTGCCTTGCGAAAGTATTCCACCCCCTTGAACTTTGCGTCCTTTTGCCACATTTCAGGCTTCAAACATAAAGATATAAAACTGTATTTTTTGTGAAGAATCAACAACAAGTGGGACACAATCATGAAGTGGAACGACATTTATTGGATATTTCAAACTTTTTTAACAAATCAAAAACTGAAAAATTGGGCGTGAAATTATTCAGCCCCCTTAAGTTAATACTTTGTAGCGCCACCTTTTGCTGCGATTACAGCTGTAAGTCGCTTGGGGTATGTCTCTATCAGTTTTGCGCATCGAGAGACTGAAATGTTTTCCCATTCCTCCTTGCAAAACAGCTCGAGCTCAGTGAGGTTGGATGGAGAGCATTTGTGAACAGCAGTTTTCAGTTCTTTCCACAGATTCTCGATTGGATTCAGGTCTGGACTTTGACTTGGCCATTCTAACACCTGGATATGTTTATTTTTGAACCATTCCATTGTATATTTTGCTTTATATTTTGGATCATTGTCTTGTTGGAAGACAAATCTCCGTCCCAGTCTCAGGTCTTTTGCAGACTCCATCAGGTTTTCTTCCAGAATGGTCCTGTATTTGGCTCCATCCATCTTCCCATCAATTTTAACCATCTTCCCTGTCCCTGCTGAAGAAAAACAGGCCCAAACCATGATGCTGCCACCACCATGTTTGACAGTGGGTATGGTATGTTCAGGGTGATGAGCTGTGTTGCTTTTACGCCAAACATAACGTTTTGCATTGTTGCCAAAAAGTTCAATTTTAGTTTCATCTGACCAGAGCACCTTCTTCCACGTTTGGTGTGTCTCCCAGGTGGCTTGTGGCAAACTTTAAACGACACTTTTTATGGATATCTTTAAGAAATGGCTTTCTTCTTGCCACTCTTCCATAAAGGCCAGATTTGTGTAATATACGACTGATTGTTGTCCTATGGACAGAGTCTCCCACCTCAGCTGTAGATCTCTGCAGTTCATCCAGAGTGATCATGGGCCTCTTGGCTGCATCTGTGATCAGTCTTCTCCTTGTATGAGCTGAAAGTTTAGAGGGACGGCCAGGTCTTGGTAGATTTGCAGTGGTCTGATACTCCTTCCATTTCAATATTATCGCTTGCACAGTACTCCTTGGGATGTTTAAAGCTTGGGAAATGTTTTGTATCCAAATCCGGCTTTACACTTCTTCACAACAGTATCTCGGACCTGCCTGATGTTTTTCCTTGTTCTTCATGATGCTCTCTGCGCTTTTAACAGACCTCTGAGACTATCACAGTGCAGGTGCATTTATACGGAGACTTGATTACACGCAGGTGGATTGTATTTATCATCATTAGTCATTTAGGTCAACATTGGATCATTCAGAGATCCTCACTGAACTTCTGGAGAGAGTTTGCTGCACTGAAAGTAAAGGGGCTGAATAATTTTGCACGCCCAATTTTTCAGTTTTTGATTTGTTAAAAAAGTTTGAAATTTCCAATAAATGTCGTTCCACTTCATGATTGTGTCCCACTTGTTGTTGATTCTTCACAAAAAAATACAGTTTTATATCTTTATGTTTGAAGCCTGAAATGTGGCAAAAGGTCACAAAGTTCAAGGGGGCCGAATACTTTCGCAAGGCACTGTGTCTTTGTAGCGATGGGGTGTATTGACACACTATCCAAAGCCTAATGAATAACTTCACTATTTTTTAACACGTCTACCAAACGGTGCCCTTTGCGAGGCATTGACAAACCTCCCTGGTCTTTGTGGCTGAACCTGTGCTTGAAATTCACTACTAGATCGACGGACCTTACAGATACTAGTGGTAGCCTAGTGGTTAGAGCGTTGGACTAGTAACCGGAAATCTGTTGTTCTGCCCCTGAACAGGCAGTTAACCCACTGTTCCTAGGCTGTCATTGAAAATAAGAATTTGTTCTTAACTGACCTGCCTGGATAAATAAAGGTAAAATTAAAAATGAAGTAGTCATTGAAAAATCAAGTTTACCACTATTATTAAACATAGAATGAGTCCATGCAACTAATATGATTTGTTAAGCACACTCCTGAACTTATTTAGGCTTGACTTGACAAAGGGGTCCATCACTTATTGACTCAATACATTTTAGCAGTAGTGTAAAGTACTTAAGTAAAAATACATTAAAGTACTACTTAGGTCGTTTTTTGGGGTATCTGTAATTTACTTTACTATTTATATTTTTGACCTATTTTACCTCTCTACATGTCACACCCTGACCATAGTTTTCTTTGTATGTTTCTATGTTTTGTTTGGTCAGGGTGTGATATGAGTGGGCATTCTATGTTTCATGTCTAGTTTGTCTAGTTCTATGTTTGGCCTGATATGGTTCTCAATCAGAGGCAGGTGTGAGTCATTGTCTCTGATTGGGAACCATATTTAGGTAGCCTGTTTGGTGTTGGGTTTTGTGGGTAATTGTCCTTGTTCCTGTGTTAGTTTGCACCAGTTTATGCTGTGTTGGTTTTCACGGTACGTTTTTGTATTGATTAGTATTTCCTTTGTTTTATTAAACATGAATCTCAATAGCCACGCCACATTTTGGTCCGACTCTCCTTCACATAAAGAAAACCGTTACACTACATTCCTAAATAAAATATTGTATTTTTTTACTCCATACAAAGTACTTGTTACATGTGAATGCTTAGCAGGACAGGGAAATTGTAAAATTCACCCACTTATCAACAGAACACGTGGTCATCCCTACTGCCTCTGTCCTGGTGGTCTCACTAAACACAAATGTATCTTTTGTAAATAATGTCTGAGTGTTGGAGTATGCCCCTGGCTATCCATAAATTTTTTAAAACAAGAAAATGGTTCTGTCTGCTTTGTTCCCCCTGTCCTGACGCTGTTCTTGTTTTGTTATATGTCCGCTGTTTCATCAAATGTTCACTCCCTGTACTTGCTTCTCGTCTCCCGCGTCTGTCCTTACAAATCTAAAATATATTTGGAATTGTTTAACCCTTTTTTGGTTACTACATGATTCCATATGTGTTACCTCATAGTTTTGATGTCTTCACTATTATTCTGCAATTTAGAAAATAGTAAAAATATAGAAAAATCCTTGAACGAGTAGGTGTTCTAAACCTTTTGACCAGTAGTGTATATTTTAGCAATTACATTTATTTTTTTACAATATATTTATTGGCTTTTTATTTTTATTTTTTTTACAATTTTACAACCAGCAAAATATGACACAGATTATGCCCCATTATTCCTTCCACCTACACAAAACACCATGCTACATGGGGACACAAAATGCTTCCCTCACCAACCTACCCCCTCCTGGTATTAGCTTCACTGATTAACAACAAAAAGACACAGAATGACCTTCACATTCCATGCTAGAAAATAAACTATTCAAAAAACAACTAATAATAATAGATTAATGAAGGAAGTAGTAATGAGGCAGCTAAGGTGACGTCTCTGAAAACTGCTGAAAGTCCCCCAGACATCAGGAAATTCAAAGGGTTTATTTCGTAAATTTTATGTTATTTTTTTCAGATGGAATATAGGAAGTTAGATCTTTTAGCCACATCTGCTTGCTTGGCAGAGTGCCACTCTTCCATATAATAGCTGTGCATTTATTGGCTGCAATGACTTCCAATTTAATGAATCTGGTTTTGCTACAAATATCAACTGGTAGAACAGTCTCCAAGTCTCCAAGAAGAATAAGGGAAGGATTTAGTGGTACCATCATAGTAGTGACCTGTGATAAGATCTGAATAACGTCTTTCCAATATTTGCTTAGTTCAGGCAGGACAAAAACATATGCATCAGTATACCCACCCCCGTTTCACACCTTGGGCAAAATGCTGAATATTTACAATTGATCTTATACAGTCTCTCTGGTGTAAAGTAGACCCTATGTAAAATATTGAATTGCATCAACTTGTGCCTTGTGTTAGATGAAAGACGCTGAACATCTAAAAAGAGTTTTCCCCATTTCTCATCCTCAACAATGAGACCAAGGTCATCATGCCACTTCATGCAAGCCTTCAAATGTTAATTGTTTCCCTACAGAGCTTGAAGTCTAGAGTACGTGTAAGAAATGAAACCTTTCAGCCCTTTCCTTTCCAGCCACAGTTGATCAGTTATAGATTTACTCATAGGCTGAATCCTACCTCCCTGCTGAGTGGCAATATAATGCCTAACCTGTAGGTACTTGAAGAAATGAGATTGAGGTAACTGGAAATGAGATGCCAGTTGTTGAAAGATGGGGTTATTATAGAAAGGTGTTTGTTCATATATAGATCTAAGCCCTTCTGTTTGTTTACAGACTTCCATCCATATATTTAAAGTATTTTTAATGAAGGGGTTGTTTATGAGACCTAGCAAAGCTTTAGGTCGATTAATATAAGGTATAGATGCCAATGTAACAGGGGTCAGACACTCCTCCATCTGTCTCCAAGAGGGTGAACTTGTTGTTGTATTTTGCCATACCCACACAGCCTTTAACTCAGTTGGCCAGTAATACAACAGGAAGTCAGGTAGAGTAAGTCCTTCTGAGTATGGTTTGCATAAAGTTATGAGTTTCACTCTGGAGGGTTTCCCTTTCCACAGAAATGAAGAAAAATTCCTATTAAGTTGTTTGAAAAAAACTTTGGGAAAAGGAAAGGACTTGAAAAAGGTAATTACATTTACTTTTGATACTTAAGTATATATAAAACCAAATACTTTGAGACATTTACTCAAGCAGTATTTTACTGGCTGACTTTCACTTGAGCAACTTTCTATTAAGGTATCTATACTTTTACTCAAGTATGACAATTGGGTACTTTTTCCACCACCAAATTTGAGCTTTTAATTTTTTATTCATTTAGAAAATGTTCTCAAAACAAATGCCACTTTGACATTATGGGGTATTGTGTGTAGATCAGTGACACAAAATCTAAATTTAATACATTTTAAATTCTGGCTGTAACACAATATAATGTGGAAAAGTGAAGGGGTGTGAGTGAACACTTTTTGAAGGCACTGTATGTGATACGTGAAAAGAGTTAGTGCAAAGAGGGTCAATGTAGATAGTCCGGGTAGCTATTTGGTTGTCTATTTAGTAGATTTATGATTTGGGGATAGAACCTGTTCAGGGTTCTATTGGTTCCATCGGTACCGCTTGCAGTGCGGCAGCAGAGAGAACAGTCTATGGTTGGAGTCTTTGACAATTTTTAGGGCCTTCTGACACCGCCTGGTATAGAGGTCCTGGATGGCAGGGAGCTCGGCCCCAGTACTCCCTGTTCACCCACGACTGCTCGGCCATGCACGACTCCAACACCATCATCAAGTTTGTTGATGACAGCTAACCCTATAGAACATTTGTGGGCAGAACTGAAAAAGCGTGTTCGAGCAAGGAGGCCTACAAACCTGACTCAGTTACACCAGCTCTGTCAGGAGGAATGGACCAAAATTCACCAAAATTATTGTGGGAAGCTTGTGGAAGGCTACCAGAAACATTTGACCCAAGTTAAACAATTTAAAGGCAATGCTACCAAATACTAATTGAGTGTATGTAAACTTCTGACCCACTGGGAATGTGAGGAAAGAAATTAAAGATGAAATAAATTATTCTCTCTACTATTATTCTGACATTTTGTATTTGGTGCTTTAGTGACAAAACAGATGGCACTGTGATAGACTACATCCAATTTGCTGAGTAGAGTGTTGGAGGCTATTTTGTAAATGACATCACCGAAGTCAAGGATTGGTAGGATAGTCAGTTTTACGAGGGTATGTTTGGCAGCGTGAGTGAAGGAGGCTTTGTTGCGAAATAGGATGCCGATTCTAGATTTCATTTTGGATTGGAGATGCTTAATGTGAGTCTGGAAGGAGAGTTTACAGTCTAACCAGACAAATACCTAGGTATTTGTAGTTGTCCACATATTCTAAGTCAGAACCGTCCAGAGCAGTGATGCTAGTCGGGTGGGTGGGTGTGGGCAGCGATCGGTTGAAGAGCATGCATTTAGTTTTACTAGCATTTATGAGCAGTTGGAGGCCACGGAAGGAGAGTTGTATGGCATTGAAGCTTGTTTGGAGGTTTGTTAACACAGTGTCCAAAGAAGGGCCAGATGTAACAGAATGGTGTCGTCTGTGTAGAGGTGGATCAGAGAATTACCAGCAGCAAGAGCGACATCATTGATATATACCTAGTGGTGATGCAGGCAGTCAAGGTGTTCTCAATGGTGCAGCTGTAGAACTTTTTGATGATAAGAGGGCCCATTCCAAATCTTTTCAGATTTCTGAGGGGGCAGAGGTGTTGTCGTGCCTTCTTTCACGACAGTGTTGGTGTGTGTCTGTGTGTGGACCATGTTAATTCTTTAGTGATGTGGAAACTGAGGAACATGAAGCTCTCGACCCGTTCCACTACAGACCTGTTGATGTGGATGGGGGAGTGCTCGGCCCTCCTTCTCCTGTTGTCCACGAAAAGCTCCATTGTCTTGCTGACATTGAGGGAGAGATTGTTGTCCTGGCACCACACTGACAGGTCTCTGACCTCCTCTCTATAGGTGGTTTCATCGTCCTCTGTGATCAGGCCTAATGCCGTTTTGTTTTCAGCAAACATAATGATGGTGTTGGAGTTGTGCGTGGCCAGGATGTTGTAGGTGAACAGGGAGCACAGGAGGGGACTAAGAACACACCCATGGAGGTATTACACC